>NC_056751.1:641417060-641472060 GCF_019279795.1 Protopterus annectens
CTACTAACCCTGAGTGTAAGCTGACAGAATACCCTTTAACAAGAAAAGGTGAGAACAGAAGGAAACAGTATATCTTTTCATGTCCTGTTTGACAGTCACTGTTGTCATTTTAAACTTGAAAGGGTAAAGGAATGTAAAACTGCAGCAGTAATATTTTCATTTTTCTGTAGCCTGCATTCCCTTTCCTTGTGACTTGGGTTTGTAGATTTCATATTCAAAGATCATTTTGCAAATACATATCTCAGTGGATAACATTTGCTTTCAAATTAACCTTGCAATGTTTGTATTTTAGATAAATTCCTTTTTTGTTTGTGTGCTATTGCTTGAGGCTTTTCGGACTGTACTGGAGCCTTTCTAGGGAGGTGTCCTAATAACTTGAGAAACACTGCATTAAGTGTATTAAATCTAAAATTATCCTTTTGTGTCTAGAGTCTGTGAGTGCATGTGTGTCTGTATGTGTGCCTTTGTTTGACAAATTTTACTTTATACATATAGCTTTGTCTTAGCTGTCATTCTTGTTCAGAAACAATTAGTCAAAATACACCATGTAAAAATCCTTCCACCTTCCACAGCTTATCCTTCAGGGTATCGCCTGAAGGTCCAGAGATGTTATAGTCCCACATTATTTATCCCTTATTAGGCCTGCCATTGAATATAATGTACCCTTTGGCATGTCACCAAGCAATTAAACCAGACTGGGAGGCATTATTTCTTCATGAAAAAGATCTCAGGAATTATTTTTTCTGTCCCTCTGCTCAGTGTCATACAGTCTTCCCAGGAGGTGATCTCTGCTTAACTTTCCATGCTATGAATGATCTTTTCTTCTTTAAACTCCTTCACATAGACAGAACAAATGGAAAAGCAAACACCAGTTCTAGAGAGCTAAATCTACTCTGTCATATCAACACCAAATGGCATGGCAGATATTTAAAGTAATGCTGCCCTCTTTTCAGGAATAGGCTGCTCTTACCTATCAAGCAGAGTACTTCCCTAGCAATCATTAAAACCAGCCTAGATTACTGGATGGATGGTCACAAATTTTTGGTTCCCTATTAGCTGATCGAAGACGCTTTCTTTCAAATGCATTTTGATCAAACTTTATAGCGTGAAATGGAAAAATACCGAAGCAGCATATAAGCAAATTCTTTCCCTGGGAAAGAAATCGCTTGGCCGCCTTCGGTATTTTGCCTTCTTCGTTACTGTAGTATGGTCTCGGAGTTGGCATATATAAGTAGGGATTACAAATAGTTTGTGGTGTGCGTGTGTTGTGTGTATGTTTCTCAGAACAGCGATTTTTTTTTCCCTGGGAAAAAAAAATCGCTGTTCTGAGTGTTCGAGGTTGTAAGCTTTCACTTACACGGGGTCAATGAATCAGCATTCGCTTTTCTAAGCATTTGGTGATTCAGTATAGACCCCAAATTTTCAACAGGGGATACGTGGAAAAATTTACTTAATGAGGGTCATTGTTAGTATCCCACAGCATTGAGTAATGTGTCTGAGTATCTTGCTGGTGGCCTTTGGCCAACAGTTTTTAAGGACATATAAACAGCTGTAAACAGAGATAACTACAGAGAGTGAGATGGAGTGAAGATAAGAGTGAGAGAGAGAGAGAGAGAGAGATAGACAGAGAGAAAGAAAGTGCAGCAGACTTAGACAAGCACATGAACTGTACGTGTAAACAATGGTCACAACTCAGCAATTAAATGTGTAGACAGTGTGCACTGCACACAGCCCAAGAGTTGTGTTGCTTGGCTATAATGTACTTAGAGATATGCTTAACTATTAATTCCCTCAGATGAACTTCTATGACTTCACTCTGCAGCTAGAGGAACTACAAAGAATCAGGCTGCACACGAGACAGTAATTATGTAGTGCTGAACTGAGTACATGCAGTTTTACATCACTCTGGAAATAGCTTTGGGTATTCAACTGAATAAGTACAATATGGGTTATAGGTATTCCCTTCATGAAAGATGCATAGTATGAGTGCCTCTGAATGACAATACTATAAAACTTTCTAACAGTGATTACCCATCCATGATACATATGGTCCTAACTTCAATAATCCACATCAAAGGACTTCCACAGTTACATGCTGCTCTGGAAAATTGAGCAGTCACCTCGCAGCTGAGCTCCAGAGATGTGCAGCTATTCTGTCGCAATCGCTGTTGCCTTGTATACCATGAAATGCTGCAAAAGGTGGCCTTATATAGTACGCAGCTGTTTATGAATCTCCCATTATTCCCAACACTCCAAAAAGTAGCATCAGTTGCAAGTGTGCAGCCAACAGTCAGAAGAAAGAGAGAGTAAAAGAAAAAAAGGAACAAATAGGAATGAGAGATAAGGAAAACATGTTACTGCTGCATCGTCCTGCCTTAAAATATGAACTGAATGACATGGGTGGAGATGTCTGAAAATAGATTGGAAAATGACTTTCCTCATGGTAAACATATGACTACTTTTTAACAGCTGTAACAGCTCGGAGTTAGTGCAGAATGGCACAAAATACACTGAACCGACCAATATCACCAAAATCCTGGCAGACATGTTCAGCGCAAACTTCACCCCCCTCTCACCCCCAAAAGGGCCCATAACCATACCAGAAGAATGTAGAATCCCTGAAATCACAGACACTCAGGTTAAAACAGCCCTCTCCAAAGCCAAAAACATAGGATAAATGGGACTGGACGGTGTCCCAGGCTGCATCTTACACAAGCTCAAAGATGAACTAACCCCTCACCTAAACACACTGTTCAGACTCAGCCTCTCCACAGGCTATATACCCATAGAGTGGCGCACAGCAATGGTTATTCCACTCCACAAAGGTGGAGCCACAACAGACCCTGGGAACTATTGCCCTATAAGCCTGACTAGCTTGGTCTGTAAGGCTATGGAGCGCATCATCATGGAACTCATTAACAGAGACATTGGGAACCTCTAAACACTGGACCCTACCCAGTTTGGCTTTGTTAAGGGCAGATCATGCCTTCTACACCTGGTGTACTTCTTTGAGACAGTTACCAAGGCTATAGATGAGGGAAAGGTGTTTCACACAGTCTACCTAGACCACGCTAAGGCCTTCAACACCATTTCCCATTCTGATATTATAGACAAGCTCACCAGCCTGAACATAAACCCCTATGTCACAAGATGGGTTGCCAACTGGCTCACGGACAGAACCCACATGGTGAGAGTTGCGGGACCTATTTCCATCTCTAAACCGGTTACAAGTGGTGTTCCCCAGGGCTCAGTCCTAGGACCCCTCCTGTTCGACATATACTTCTCAGAGGTACAGGCAAGCACAGGAGGACTATGGCTGACCAAGTTCATAGATGACTGCAAACTAGGAGCTATAATTGACTCTCTGGCTGACACAGACATCCTCCAAAAGGGTCTCACTGAGACGGATACCAGGTGTCAAAATCAAAGCCTCAAGCTAAATGCCAAAAAGTGCATAGTCATCCCCTTTGGAAAAAACAAAGTACCCACAAACTACCACATAGGTGGTAGTCCCCTAAATACGGAAGACATAATAAGGGATCTGGGGACCCAAGTAGATAGTAATCTCATCTTTGATAATCACATTGTCAGAGTGGTTAGAAAATCCTTCTACGTGGCCCACCTAATCACAATAGGGTTTGCATCCAGAATTAAAGAGGTCATTGTGCCCCTCTACTCATCACTCATCAGACCCATCTTAGAGTACACCGCCCCATTTGGGATGTACCTTACAAGACACCTGCAACAGCTGGAATGACCACAGAAGTACCTCACCAAGAGAATCAATGGCCTCAAACAGATGCCCTATGCAGCTCGACTGAAGAAACTCCAGTTGTACCCCGTTGCATACGCCTACTCAAAGGTGATCTCTGCCTGACATACAAGGCCATTTCCAACCCAGAACTGATGGACATGCTGCACCTAAAGAAAACCTTATCCCCTTGAGCCACACGCTCTAGGGATCTAAACCTCACCACAACAATAAATATGATGTGCTGGAGGGATAGATTCCTGTCCCAGAGACTGCCTATGCTTTGGAACAAGATCCCAATCTACATTGGGCAGAGCTCCTCGTTAACACTTTTCAAAAGAAACCTTGACGAATGGATGGGAAACAGAAAGTTTACCTCGGGGATCACTTCAGTGGCTCTGCTGGACAGTGGCACAGGGAATTAATCTAAGGGGGTGGTGAAAGCCAACACATTCTGGCTGGGCTTATAAATGCCTTCGGGCAGATAGCCAAGTACCCACTTATGAACCTATGAACCTATAAGTGAGCCTGATTTTTTTTTTTAATTTTCAGTGTTATGTTTCTTGTGACAACAGTACATTAGTGAGACTTAAGAGGTATGCATGTGTGTGTGTGTGTGTGTGTGTGTGTGTGTGTGTGTGTGTGTGTGTGTGTGTGTGTGTGTGTGTGTGTGTGTGTGTGCGTGTGTGCGTGTGTGCGTGTGTGCGTGTGTGTGTGTGTGTGTGTGTGTGTGTGTGTGTGTGTTTGTATGTGTTCATAAGTGCCCTGAGTGATAAAATCATAAAGTTATGCTGGTTTGTATCTGTGCATTTGTCTATGTGTGTGTCTGTGTGCCTGCATATGTGTGTTTTCTGTATGTAACTCCCCCGAGTCATAATTGGCTGGACAAGGAAATAGGGAGCTATGACTCCCACTGATTGTTCCCTTTCTCCAGGATATGAGACACCAGTCCCACAGTGTGGGCATAACCAGAAGATATGGCTGGGATTGGGAACAGGGTACTGCTGGGAGGGTAGGAGGTTGTGTATTGTATATAAACCTCCGTAATGGAATGCTAAATTATTTGTCATGCAAAGGCATTAGAAAGTAAAACAAAGACAAAAAATACTGAAACTAGTGGATTTACTATTATATTCATGGGTAGATCTAACGATGAAACAAGTACAAAAACCTGAAAAATCACACATGCGTCTATCCTAATGGGAGGGGGTGCTTGATCCACTGCAACTGCTTACTGTTGTTTCACTGTAGTCAACTTTGCTGATTGTGTAGCTTTTTTGGCGGAGCCACCCTTATGTTTTTCAAAACATCAATTCATCCATTAATTTTCAGTGTTGGAAGAATGCTTAATTTCCCCAGGCATTCTCAGGCACTCTGGGAGAAGTAATCGCTCCAGTATATCTTAGATCTGCCTTACACTTCCTCCAGCTTTGTAATCAAGGGTAAAACAATAAAAATATGAAACTTCTCCAAAACATGGTAGAGTTAAAGTTGGTTATACTTAAATGATGCTGTGCTGTGTTTCCAGCATTTGATTAAAGAAAGACCCTTTATTTCCCTGTTCAAAGTTTCGACAAGCTGATCTGGTCAGATGCTGTAGTTCTTTTCTAAACTTTTTACTGTCACCAGATTTTGATTGCTTAATAACATGAAGGAACACAGTTATAAAGTCCAGTCTAAGCAATAAGTATACTTACAAAAATAACTAGATATTGACTTTCCTGCTTTCATCTAACTGCAAAACTTAAATGTCTGAGGTCCCCCCCCAAAAAAAAAGCAGATGCATACAAACATAAGAAGTGTGGTGCAAGGACTGCTGCAGAATATGTACTTAGTGAATACATGTTTTACAAACATCCCAGAATCCAATGCAACATATGGAAGCTCTGGGCAGACTTATTATAGTGGTTCTATAACAGGAGGTGTCTGCATCCAGTTCACAGCACAGTGATTCGTCCACTTGCTATGTATCACAGTAGTGTGCTTTATTGTAGTTTAGTGAGCTTCTGACTGCTTTATTGGTTTGTAGCTTCTTGTCTTTAAATGGTTGCTGTCTGACGAATCTGACAGCACTATCTGATTAAATACATGCCTCTATTTTCACTTTTAAAAAGGAGTGGTCTATCATTATTTTTGTAATATAAACTGCAGGATGCCATTTAAAGTCCAAGATATTAGCAAAAGTTGTTTAACTCTGTATGGTGTACTTCTGTTGCTTAGGGGAACTATCATACACATGATATTCTATAATCTGAGTATTCTGTCTTCGTACATGTAATCAGAACATTACATGTTAATATTTTCTTGCAGCTTTTCTTTCTTAACCTCCATTAGATCGACATGCTTTGACAGGTTGACAGCTCATTTGGTCAACAACCAGTATTCATGGCAAAAACATGGGATTTACCCCCCCTCCCCAGAGTTGTGCAAACCTGGAGTTGATATATATAGTTGGGGGGGCACAGCCCCCCACATTGGGGGGGTGTGGGGGCAAAGCCCCCTGCCTATTGTCATTTAAAACATGACAAATTCAACAAAAACTACACACACCCCTAACTATAGATATCAACTCCAGGGTCACACAGCATTGGGGAGGGGGGGCAATATCCTGTTAAGTGCCTTGAATACTGGTCGTCAACCAAATGAATGTCAATCAAATGGTCTGTCGATCTTCTAAGGTAGACCCACATATATATATATATATATATATATATATATACCTACACATATGTGTATAAATAAATATGCCAACTATCAGAAAAGGGTACAAAGTTTGAATACACAAAGGTATATATCCAGCTTTTATGTCTTCTTCTATTAGGTATAAAGCTTCTGGAATAATTAAGTCTTTCATGGTGCAGACCTATGGCAAGGGAAGAATACTAAAAGGCTTCAATGTAACATTTTTATACTTCCTTTACTTAAAAAAATAATGTAGAAATGTAGCCAGCTTCAAAAGTAGCATAAGCACTCAGAATACCATCATGCTGTGTGGTGTATGTTTTGCACATGCCCAGACTGAGAATACCAAAAGTTCTGTCTGAAATAAATATGTAACAATAAGAACTGACATAAAGACAAAAACAGCACTTACAGTAAATTGCATTACACAACCTGATCTGAAATAGCAGGTATTAGATACATTTAAACAATGCTCATAGTTAATACTGGGATCATTAGTCATAACCTGTGAAGTGCCATTTATAAGTGTATGACACACACTGTGCAGAAAATATTAATTCCCTCATACCTAGCAGAATGCCACATCAGAACATTAGGATAGCATTTACTGTCAGTTTAAAAGATAAATAAAACATTCAAGATAGAATATTGCAGAAATGAATCCCATGATCTACTTGTTTTACTGTAGTATAACAAATCAGTTACAGAAAACTTCTGTTGTTAAATGACATATTAATCTAAAGTGAGATAAAAAAATATTATCATCAGGAGATCAAACAAAAATTATTGTCTGACACAGGAATATTTTCCTGGGCACTAATCAAAATATAATTCTGGAATGGATTCTGTTACAATGCTAACATACCCAGATGACTAAAACTATATATTCAGTAGTAAATTAGACAGACAGATGTCAGTTATGAAGGTTGATTGGAATATGATATCTGTTGGCAATGCTCAGATTTAAAGATTTAGCAGAGCTCTGCCCTGTTAGTTATTAGATGTGTCATATCTGTACATGCAGTTTTTGTAACTTCAGCACACTTGTGCAGGTAAGTTATTCTGAATGACTACTTATGTGCAGGTAAGTTATTCTGAATGACTACTTATGTGCAGTTAAGTTATTCTGAATGACTAGTTACATTGTATCAAACTGGAGTGATGGGAAGAATTCAGAAACTAAAAGTTCCAAACCAGAGTAAAAATGTTATGAAAATATGTCATTTCCTAAAAAAAGTAGTGATTTATGTTTTGAAAACATGATTTACCTACCACATGCTTGTGAAGTGAATAGTTTGTTAAAAAGTTTTTAGCATCATACATCATCAACAGCAATGAATAAGTCCCATTAAGCAAACAACATATTTTACAAAAGCAGAAAACAATGAAAATTAAAGATGGAAGGAATTCACCAACCTACATAGCTGTTGTAAATGTTACCCAGTGGCAGTATCATGGGTGTATTCCAGTACTGGGCCATTTCTGTCCAGGTGGAGGAGATTTTCAAAAATATAACCTTTCAGCTACAAGAGGTATATAAAGGAAACTCTGTCTAGACTCTAGTGTCCAGCAGCCAATTAAAATGTAGGATGAGCTTTGAGCTTTGAGAAAGGGTCCTGATTGGCTTCTCAACTACAACAGCTGTGTTCCTGTTTGGAGCTTCTAAATTGGGCCCCATTCTTCAGCTGTTTAGTATGAGGTTTGAGAAACAGCTGTGATTTTTACAGATCTGCACTATCTGTTTAACCCAACTGCTGCTCTTCATAAGCCAGTGTGTGGCTGACTGGGGGAAGGGTAAAGTTTCAGCTACTTTCTCTTCCCAAAGTATTTTTGGTAATGGTCAAATCAAATAATTAAATGGAGCATAAAAGCTTAGGCATACTTTCCTCAAGGTTATATTGATGTATTTGTTGTGCTGACATACAAAATTATTTCCCTTTATAAGTTTTTATCTTAATCCCTGCTGAAGTGTGAAATTGTCAGTCCAAGATGAATATTTTCTGAGAAGGAAAGGTTCAGAATTAAAAATACCTAACAAGGTCTTTAGAAGAGAAAATCTGATTGTTCATCAGCACCTTGATCAGTTTTTAATAAAATATGTACATACAGAAAAAGATATTCCATTTATATTTCTGAGAGCTTAACATTGCATTTAAATAATATATAAATGGCTTATTTATTCAGTCATTTGTTAACTTGTTATGTGAAACATGGTTCTTGGCACATATTCAGTCATGGCCCTAGTCAAAGGAACATATAAACTTCATAAGCAATAAATGGAGTAGTACAGACACACCAGGGTAGTAAGAAATACGCACAGTATATAATATGTTACAAGGCTGTACTAATATAAATGGCACTTGACCTAGAGAAATGTCCATTATAAAACACTCAGTCACTGTGTCCAATAAAATAATACCTACGTCTGAAATATTGTATTATGGTTATCTTTAAGGATTTTGCTTATTTTCAAAGCTTCATATTTCTGTTAACAACAATGTTCAATATTTCTGCTACTAGAATGATAGCATGCAATAAAGTTTCATTTCTAACATCATTATTCAAATGTTAAACTAGTTGTTCGGAAATTAGAACTCATTTAGAATACTTACATAAAAATATCATATTTAGTAAACAAAAAATACTAAAACTCTGCTCCAACAACAAAAACATACAGTTTCCCAGACAGAAAAGCTCTTTTTTATACTACAAATAATTTGCAAATCCAATATATAATTGAATATATATATATATATATATATATATATATATATATATATATATATATATATATATTATATATATAGATATATATATATATATATATATATATATATATATATATATATATATCTATATAGAGAGAGAGAGAGAGATACACACGTGTGTGTGTGTGTGTGTGTGTGTGTGTGTGTGTGTGTGTGTGTGTCTACATACATATTTATTGTATTTATTTTATTTTACATTTGTTTACTGGGGAAGTCTGACTGAAATAAGACCCATTTTCAGCAGAGGCTTGGGGTTAAAAGCTCCGCATATAGAGATTATACAAAACATATATAATACATTATACAAAAAATATAGACATACAGTACAACAGAAATTACATTTTATGCTATTATACCCATTTGTATTATTCATACACACACACACACACACACACACACATACATATATGTGTGTGCATGTGTGTGTGTGTGTGTGTGTGTGTGTGTGTGTGTGTGTGTGTGTGTGTGTGTGTGTGTGTGTGTATGTGCGCGAAACCTTTGCAAATACTGGGTAGAGCAGTTGCTTATGGTAGCATCTTTAGTTAAGTGCTCCAAGATCCAGGTTCAGTTGTGGTATCTAATCACTGACTGCGTGGAATTTTTTTCATTTTCTTTCAGTGGCAGTTTTTTTCCCACTTCCCATTTCTTTTTCCATAGTAAATTGTATGTATGCATATACTGCGTTTACTATGTCCTTGCAACCTGAGGTTGTGATCAAAAAGGTTCTGAGAAAGATCAATCCAATTATCCATTTAAAAACACACAAATTAACAAATAAATAATCAGCTGAGTAGGTATTGGTACAAGTTGGGTCTGTTTGTGTCAATCAGTGACCATATTCGGGGATATGAAACACCTACTATGTAAGCACTATGAACTGTTCTGCAATCAATGAGAACACCTAAAACTGTATATTCATAGCAGTGAATTTATTCCAGATACCACTGGTGTGTTAAAAGTCTGTCAGCAGTCTCAATATTGTGGGACAAAGATAATATCTATTATGCTAGGTAGGACAGAAGAAAGTTAAAATGTTCAGTTATGCATCTTGTTATATAAGCCTTCAAAACCAGATCGCTGACTTAGTCTGCTCATCATATGATTGAATTATGTCTTAGCATTAAACCTTGTATTACAGATAGAAAAAAATCATCACTTCCCATGTTGCCTTTCATCCAAATCCACTTTGAAATGCTTCAGTGATGTAAATTCTTCCAAGTGACCCACATTTGAAGGGATCCAAATGTGAAGTCATATCAGATAGCTAAAAATAGGATTCCTAGAACATATGCATGTGTGTGTGTGTGTGTGTGTGTGTGTGTGTGTGTGTGTGTGTGTGTGTGCGTGTGTGCGCATGTGTGCGTGTGTGTCTCTCTCGTTATATATGTATATAAATATGTATATAAAATAAAATGTAAAAAATATAAATGTATCAGTAAACAAAGGTTCAACTTTATACTTTCAATTCTTTCCATTCATTTTCTTGGCTATTGTTAATAAGCTCTAGAGAAGTTGGAATTTAGGCTTAGGAGCATTAAACAACACAAAAGGTTAGTTAATATGAATTTTATCAACCACATTTTTTGTAGAATACATTGAAATCAATACATTTTACTGAAATTTGGGTTACATGTTCACAGTGAACAGGAAAGTGTGCAGATCTGCAGGAATCTAATGTTAATTTTGTTTATATACAATTTATTTATACATTTCAGTGCTTGAACAAGAAGAGATGTATTTTAAATTGACACAAACATATGTTGCTTTGACCTTTAACTATATTTGTTTTGTACTTCAATGGTGAAGCCAGCTATGTACAATTTCATCTCATAGGACATCAACACCTGTTAGTTTGTTCCCACAAAAGTCATTCTACTTATAGACTTAGTTTGCATTGTGTTTTTTTGCTTTATATGTCTAAATAGTAAAACACATAAAATAATTGATTTTGCTACCTAGCTTGTTTTTATATTAAAAAGTTTTTTTTATTCATTAGGAAAATATCATAACATTAAATGCAGTAGATGGGGGTGTGGAAATAATAACATTACTTTGCCCTTCAAAATGTCCTTATCAAAACTATTTGTAGGAGTCACTCCAAGGCAAGCTTTAATTCCAAAGAAGGAAATAAAGCATTTGCTTATGAGATGATGGACAGTGCACAGAGACAGAGGAGAAATAGAGAAGGGTGTCAGAAGATTAAACTGACAGAGATTAGATAGTGAAAGACAAACAGAACTCTCATATCTAAAATAGTGCTCAAAATTAACACAGGCAATTAAGAAATAACAGACATGGGCCAAAAGTAATCTGAACCTGTCATTCTAATCAAGTATGGAAAAGCAATCAAACATTGTCACATATCTGCAGACTATACCGGGAAACTGAGTACAGTTAAAAACAAGTACATGCCATTATATACTTATTCCTGTGACGCATGAGGTAGAATAAATTAGAAATGCAAAAAATCTGTCCCTGAAATTTTCCACCCAAATGCACTCCAAACAATATTTTAAAAATGTTTTATTTTAAAGGAAAATGCACTATTATCAGTGTTTACATTTTCTTTGAATGATTTGGGCATCAGTCTGCAATAACAAATTCAAAAATAGGATGGCAATACCTGTGAGGCCATAGTTATGTATTATATATACAGCTTCTTAGAAAGTGGATATTCAATTACTGAGTAAAGGCTGTGGCCTCAGCAAACTGACTATACGTATTAGGCTTACATTTGTGTAATGCTTAAACCTTAAGAGATGTCGATGTGTGCTGTATACAAGTTTTTATACCACGTATCACAACACTAGGGCAGATTGTTGAGATACACTTACAGATACAGACTGTTAAAATGGCAGACATCTGGAGCACTTTTACTTTAAAACATCTTTAGGTCGGATCTTCGGATGGTAAAAATATGATTAGGCAGTATTTCAGCTATATGTACTTGATCTAACAATATGCAGCTCTCTACTGTCACTTTAAGGCAGACTAGATACAAAACCTCTACCACAGATACTACAGTTGTTGTGACAGAACATATACTTTTAATTATTATGTTACTGTTTAGTATATTTTAGTCCAGAAATGACCATTAGTTACAAGAAAGGACATGTTTACACCAGTCAGGGGGCCTTAGTTAGATTAAGAAGTAGCACATAATTATTACTGCGCTAAACGAACATTTAAGGGATTTGAACCCATGTTTCTAAGATATTATTTTGTAGCAGTCTACTGTGCTGTGCTGTCAGAAGCAATCTCTGTATTTCAGTTTTATTACTATCTCCCTCTGCCCCTAAGAAATACCTGGAAAACAGCAATGACAGATGGTGGTATATGTAATTATTAATGAATCGAATAATAATGCAATTATTAATGCACAGATTCCTAAATGACCAGTACATATAAACCACATTAAAGCAGTGCAGCAGATCGATACTCTTATGCAGTCTGCCATATTGGTAAGTCATTCTGTGGGCCAGTGCTGTTTAATTTCCTCCCATAAAATCATACTGAAGTAAGAAGACTGCAAATCATAATGCATTCAGGACATTTACATGGATTATTTGCATTCTTCTGCCTTTAATGACAGAAAAATACAGTACTGAAAAAAAGTCAGATATTACCGTATTGTGACATTATATGAAGCCATCAAACACAGGCTATGATGCCACATTTGAAATGAAATAATATTTGGAGGAAGGTAGATCTCTAGAATGAGTGCTAGACAGAGAAATTTGATGTGGCAATACCTTAAGAGAGAGAGAAATAAGACAATTCTTAACTACATGCATCCAAAAGTATGAAAAGACTGTCATCTATACTAATTTAAAAAAAAGTTCAAATAAGAATTGGCATTTATCATCTGTGTAGGGGTCAAAGTCCCTTCTTAACCCCCATGTATGGGAGCTTCACTCCCTGCACTCTCTTACTTAACATAGTCAGTCTGAAATTCTGTCTCTGAAGGATGGGAAATATCTGTTGCGGTGACCTCTTTTAAACAGAGTACATTTTATTGTCTGCATTTAACTCTGATGTCATTTAAGTTAATATACTACTGCCCAAATTAATCAAAGAAAACATAAACACAGATGAGTTAAAGCTCTCTATTACTGTTTATTGACAAATTAAATATTCCAAAACAGACCAAACACTTGGCTTCAAAAGATAGCCTTCTTGTTATGGAAACTTATACATATCTTGCTACCAAGCATGATGTTTTACGTGTAAATATTCAAACTCAAAATATGTAATGTGAACTTTCCATAAGCTTGCCAGATCTACAAATCTCCTGTTAATGTGCACAAGTTTTGGAACTAGCCTCTGTCTAGGCATCACAATAAAGACTTTCAGAAAAAAATAGGTAAACACATTCTGAGTTTGCTTGAGTTGTATCTAATAGGAATAATATTTGTTGAACATTCTAACTTATTGTAAAGACCAATACACTTCCCTGCATGCCGATTACGTTTGTTGCTCTACGGCAAAGGTGCAATTTGCTGAAAATATTCATTAAAATGTTGTGACACCAACAAACTCATTATACAGAAATATAGTTTACCTTGAGATGTCATAATGATAGAGTGGTTTATATATTTAGTTTAACAGTACATTGGAAGCGTCATCCTTATAGTGAATGGGCAGTCCAAGTGAATCCCGACTGCGCAGGAATTATTTCAATATCCAGAAAGTTCAGCAAAACCTTTTTAGTAAATTGTTTCTCTGAATTGTGTTTCAGTGAATTGTGGTCAGTTTTTAATGCACATTGATCTCATGTTGGATATGAATGCATACAGATTAAGAAACTGATGTCCACTATAACAACCTATATACATTAACAATGAAAACTAAAACTTTAAAACAACACTCCTGGGGTATGCAGACGAGTTTAAACCTTACTATATATAAATTAATAAATTAATTATATATAATACATATATAAATATAATAATGACCACCAAAGTTACAACATCTTGGAGAGAACAGTAGTCATTGGCATGGGCTTTCAATAAAATGGTAATCAATCTCACAACTAGTTAATGTTATGAATCAGTGCCACTAGATTTTTTTCTCAGAAAAGATGCATTGAATAAAACACTTCCTGTTTTAATCTTGGAGATGAAAATCTCATTTATTTGGCCTACATGAGCTGGTGGAATAAAGGGACTTGAAAAAAGAAAATGCTTGACCATTTCAACCCCAAGCACCCTCAACAGTTATTGTAGTCCAGTACTGATGAGCCACACTAGCGAGTCAACAGATGGTGCAGTGGTAGCATTGCCTCATAGCAAGAGGTTCTCTGGTTCAATTCTTAGCTGGAGTGCCTTCTGTGCAGAGTCTGTATGTCTTCCATACATTTGTGTGGGTTTGCTGTAGGTGCTCAGTTTTCTTCCCACATTACAAAGACATATGTCTGGAGCATTTCTCCCTTGGCCTCTACTGAAAATTGGCTTTGTTCCAAGTCGAACTTTCCAGTTAACAAATGTTAAATAAAATGAAAAGATGTTTTTGGCTGCTGTTCTATATTTTTTCATTGGGTCAGTGTTACACCCTATCCTTCTTCCCCTATATTGTAATTAGAAAGGTAAATATTTATTTGTCTTCATCCTTTACCAATATCTTCTGCAGCAGATTCAGTGTCCAACATCTCTTCCATTTGTACTTTACATCCTGATCAACAGGTCATATACTTAGCTAAACAGAACGCTCATCATTAACTTGGAAATAAAATCATCACCATACTGATTTTCATAGGTTTATAGGTTCTGCTGTTAAGTTAAGAATCTATTGGCTTCAAAAAGCTGGATTATAAGTTATTGAAGAAAAGACTGATGAAACAGAAGCAATACTGTGATACAAATGCTACAAATTCATCATGTTTTCAAAAGGGTAAAAACTCAGTGTGACATTAGATTTGATGTTCAAGCAGAAATCTCACATGGAGACAGTTGGACTAGGTCATCGTCAGAGTTCAAGATCATGTCTTGTTCAAGAAGGTGGCATGCAGCTGTACAAAATAAACTATAGACAATAGCAGAAATTGTCATAGAAGATCTTTGTAACAGACAGTAGAATACCTGAGATATTTGGAAAGCCAGAGTTTCTGGTGGAAGTCCTTTGAGCTGATAATAAGGCTGATATAAATTCATTATCCATCACCTCCAATGTTTATGCAACAGGCTTTCCTTATATATCATGCAATGCAAGATGCATACAATAATTAGATTAATGGGTAGGATTTGTAACTATAAAAGTAAATATTATCACAACTTAACCATTCCAATGTATTCTCTACATCTCTTTTCCTCCCTTTCTCTAACTTCTCCCTATTGCTTCCTCTCTAGCATAATATAAAGTGAAAATATTCAAAGAGATCTTCTAAATTAACTGTGCCTCCTTCCAACATCTTCTGAACTATTACCTTGCCTTCATGGGTCCTTCTTCTATGACATTGTTGACTAAACCCATAATGGCTGACATTCTGCGGGCTTACCATAAATATATTAACCTAGGAGCCCGTGAGACTTGCGAATTCAGGAACAGTCCTGAGTTCGATAAGTGATACAGTTAAAACACTGTTGTCTAAATGTTCAGTTGTGAGTTGTGATTCCGCTTCTCCTATTATTTCAGATGTGGTAGTCTTATTAAATAGCCACTGCAAATCATTAACTAAATGCAATGTTAGAAGGCAATGTGTTTTTCCACAAATGAGTTTATTATACTGTATATTGTCATACGGCTTATTAAAAGGAATCAAATGTATAAAGCATACAGTAGTAGACATGTCATAGCATATGGGCATGTAGTCTTTTTATTTAGTAATAAAGGTTAGCTATAGTACAACTTTAAGAGGTAAAGATATGTGGATATTTGAATGGTGTAACTAAATGTTTCTAGCTATTTGCATGTAAACTGTTGAGTACGCCTGGGTCATATATTTTTCTTGCTTCAGCCTTGTGTTCACATCTCAATATATTGTCTAACTAATTATGCCTCTAACAGAACATGAGTCTTGATGACCTAATTTTTCTAAACAGAATAACTCTGTGTGACCATTCTAAGCAGCAATTAACTGCTCCCATGGCTTAGACATAAGTCACTTTTAGACCAATACCCATGTGTATTTGTGCATCTGACTACCCAGATCATGTATATTGAGATATACTCATAATATCCTTAGCGCATTTAATTTTGTAGTACAAAAGAGTAAAATACCAAGGGCTTACACAAGGGACAATGTCACTTCTCCTCTTAGTTGCATGACAATGTCAGTGATACACTGGAGTTGTGAGGCACCAAGTGGCATGTTACCCTGCCAAAAACTGCATAAGTTAACATGATAGTATTATCACCATGGCTGGGATGCTTGATATAATACGAATCTCAACATGTATAAAACTGGAATGGGCCATTCCATTCTGAGACATGTCAGTGCACGTAACGATGCACAGGAGAAGAAAGTGTGCATCATAAACTGGTACACTAATGGGCTGATTCCTCATTGTTTTCACATCTGTGCCTCCCATGACCAAGCCCAC
Organism: Protopterus annectens; assembly: GCF_019279795.1. Taxonomy (NCBI): domain Eukaryota; kingdom Metazoa; phylum Chordata; order Ceratodontiformes; family Protopteridae; genus Protopterus; species Protopterus annectens. Next base: position 641,433,800 of record NC_056751.1, read on the forward strand.
AAAAATGCAACATTATATTGAATATGAAGCTCACAGTTAAGTTTCAGTTGTGCATTTAACAAAATCTAAAAGAAATATTTTGGTGCAGTAAACATTAGGGACAGAAATCTTTGTCTGTATGGTAATCTGGGAAGAATCATGATTACATATCATAAATATACAGACCATATCGATCTGATGAAATTTATAGAAGTCCACAGTCATGTAAAAACAATGCTACACTGTATATTAAAAAATAATAATACAATGAGTTATCAATTTATGCAAACATCTCCCCACAAATTTTGAATATCTGTAGACCAGTTGTTACATCAAGGCTACTCAAACATTCCATCTTCCTTCTGTGGTCCTAAAGACGATAAGATCTCCTTAAAATTTGTTCATCACTTCCGTGATTCTTTTCTTAAACTTGTATCTAACAGCCATAGTAATGCTGCCTGCAAACCAGCCACTGTCACCCCTAATGTGATTACGCTCCAAACAGTACTAGTTAATCAAGTTACTAACACTAACTAGTTGAGAAAATTAAAAACAGGTTCAGCAGCTAATGGCAAACTTCTCATAGAATTCCTAAAGACAGCAGTCCTTATCATATACCAACCACAACCACATTCATTACTGGGTCTATCAAACAGGAACCAGTACCAACATGCTGTAAAGCTTCTTCTGGATGTTTAACTACGCAAAGAAGGACCTGAGTATCATTGATTAATAATTGATTAATTATAGACTGATGCCCTTACTCCCCCCCCCCCAGTTTCCATAATATTGGAAAACTGTATACCTAAAAATTTTTAGGGCACATTGTTAATCAGCAAATTATTCTCAACACAAAGCATGGTTTTAGACCATAATATGGGACTGATTCTGCAATCCTTAACCTAATGAAACACCTTTGATGTCAGTCTGACAAAGATAAATATTTAAGTTCCATGTTTTCCGAGATCTTTTCAAAGGATTTGATGCAGCATCACTTTAGACTTGTGGAGTTGTTTGCCAGTCTTGGTCTCTTGGGTGCAGCAAGGTGTTTGCAGATGATTTCAGTAACCCCTTAGCTGGTTATCACTTCATTCTGTTAATAAAAAAGTTTAAACCTCCATTTGTTGCCTTCAGGATTGGCTCTTTTTTTTCTCTACTCTTTTGGTGTTCATTGATCTAGCTCATACGAATATACTGCATTGTATTTTTTCTCTTTTCTTTAGTTTCTTTGTATTAGTCAGGCATTTGCATGTCATTATAAATGCACCTTATAACTTGGTATAGCTTAAAAACAAAATGACATAGGGATGTTTTATTATTTATATATATAAATAAGCTATACAACAAAAGGAGGAAGCTACTACATGACAGAGCAAAATCCCAAAAAGGGAAGGCATCTCTGATCAGTATTAGCAAGAAACTTCGATCCCTCATAAAATCATCAAAGGCCAGTTTCGAAAGAAAAATTGCCCTATACACTAAAGATAATCACAAGGCCTTCTTTAGTTATGTCAGGAATATGGGTGGAAACTCCCAGATATGCTCTGAATTGTTGCATAACGGTACAAAATATACCGAACCTACAGACATAGCCAACATCCTGGCAGACAGATTCAGCGCAAACTTCTCCCACCCCCCCCAAAGGAGCAAATGCCTATCCCAACTGAATGTAACCTCCCTGACATCACAGATGCACAGGTGAAAGCTGCCCTCTCCAAAGCAAAAAACACAGCATCTATGGGACCGGATGGTGTCCCAGGCTGTGTCTTACATGAGCTCCAAGAAGAACTTAACCCTCACATTAAGTCACTGTTCAAACTTAGCCTTACTACAGAATATGTACCCAAAGAATGGCGTACAGCTACAGTGGTCCCACTCCACAAAGGTGGTGCCACAACAGACCTCGGGAACTATCACCCCATATGCCTGACTAGTCTGGTCTGTAAAGCTATGGAGCGTATTATCATGGAACTCATAAACAAAGACATTGGGAGCCTCCAGACACTGGACCCTACCCAATTTGGCTTTGTTAAGGGCAGATCTTGCCTCTTAAACCTAGTTGATTTCTTTGAAACAGTTACCAAAGCCATAGATGAGAGTAAGGTAGTCCACACAGCCTACCTGGACCTCGCAAAAGCCTTCGACACAATACCCCACTCGAGCATCATAAATAAGCTTACCAGCTTAAATATCAACCCCTATATCACAAGATGGGTTGCAAACTGGCTCAGGGATAGAACCCACATGGTCAGAATCGCAGGTGCCATGTCTGAATCCAAACCAGTTACAAGTGGCATCCCACAGGGCTCAGTTCTGGGACCTCTCTTGTTCAATATATACTTCTCTGAGGTTCAGGCTAACATGGGGGGGATTATGGCTGACAAAGTTCACAGATGACTGCAAACTGGGGGCCATAATCGAATCTCTAGCCGACACAAGCATCCTCCAAAAGGGTCTCACAGAGACGGATGCTTGGTGCCAGAGCCACGGCCTCAAGCTAAATGCTAAAAAGTGCACAGTCATCCCCTTTGGGAAAAACAAGGTGCCCACAAATTACCACATAGGTGGTAATCCATTAAGTACGGAAGAAGTAATTAGAGATTTGGGGACCAACATAGATAGTAATCTCTCCTTTGATAATCACGTTGCCAAAGTGGTTAGAAAGACCTTCTATATAGCCCACCTTATCACGAAAGGGTTCGCATCTAGATCAAGAGAGGTCATTGTGCCCCTCTACTCGTCACTCATCAGGCCCATAATTGAATACAATGCCCCTTTTGGGATGTACCTTACCCAACACCTGCAGCAACTGGAGAGACCCCAAAACTACCTTACCAAGAGGATCATGGGCTACAAACAGATGTCCTATGCAGCTCAACTAAAGAAACTCCAACTCTACTCAGTTGCTTACCGCCTACTCAGAGGTGATCTATGCCTGACGTACAAAGCCATCTCAAACCCAGAATTAATGGACATGCTCCACCTCAAAAAATCCAAGTCACTTAGAGCTACACACTCCAGGGACTTAAACCTCAGCACAAAAATAAATAGGACATGCTGAAGGGACAAATTAATTTCCCAGAGGCTCCCCTCACTCTAGAATAAAATCCCAATTCATGTTAGACATAGCCTCTCGCTGACCCTCTTCATGCGAAATCTGGACGCATGGATGGGAAATCGCAAATTCACCCCTGGGATCTCTTCTGTGTCCCTGCTAGACAGAGGCACAGTAAACTAATCTTAAAGGGTACCTTCTGTGACCTACTTTACAGAGGCACAGTAGGCTAATCTAATAGGGAGGCGGAAGCCAAATACAGTCTGGCTAGGCTTATAAATGCCCTAGGGCAGATAGCCTAGTATCTACCTATGAACCTATGAACCTATATATATATATATATATATATATATATATATATATATATATATATATATATATATATATATATTTTTTTTCTTTTTTTTTTTTAGGGGGGAGCCTTTCAGGGTTTGTATAGAAGAATTAAGCACCTTATTTAGAGTTTTAGTATATTCCTTTGGTTGGTTATAAGGCTATCCAAAATATTTTGATTACATTTACTAATATAATACATAGGTTTAAAATGGTAAGATATTTAAAAATGATTCTGAATACAGGTACAGGGATGCTGCTATGCAGAGTTAATGCATATGGTTGCGTACATTTGGAAAATAGTAGGTAATTTTGGCATCCCTCTGCTCTATAAGACTTACACCCAGACTCAGTCACAAAAATCCTTTGATTTTAGAAGTTTTGTTTATCTAACATTACAGAGGGATGGGTGGTTAGGCACACAAAGAGGGGGGGGGTTAGGAGAAAGAATAAAAGTCACTATGCGGAAAATACTAACACTAATACACAACAGTATATATTTATATTATCACATTGCTTATTGTGCTTTATTAACACTAATCAAGAAATATTTTTACACTTTCAGAAATTATATCTTTAGATTCATGGAACGTTAAGGGAATTTCAGACAAAAGTAAACGGAATCTAGTCATGCATATTATATATCAAAGTAAAACAATGATAACCTTTCTTCAAGAAACTCACCTGATCTCACAACTCTGGGACAGGGAGAGAAAAAGTAAATGGGTCAAGCATATAATAGCTGCTGGACACAATTCTACTTCCAGAGTGGTTGCTATCATTATAACAAACCCTATCAGGGGGAAATTGTTTCCATGAAGACTGACTTGAATGGTAGATGGGCTATGTTTAGCTCAAATTTCCATAGCATAAATAAACCTTTACTTTTCCTAAATATATATAATCCTTGCTCTAACCAACAAACGTTTATTTATGAAATCTTTAAATTACTTATTGAATTTCCTAATCATTTATATATAATCAGGAGAGATTGGAATGCAGTAATGGAACCTGACAAAGATAGATCCAATAAAGATACCAAGCAACCGCATATCATAAATATAGCTCTTAGTGAATTACAAAATACTTTTGAGCTACTTGATCCATATGAGAATTTCCAACATGACAAAACAATATCCAGATATACCTTCTTTTCTACGTCTCATAAATCTTGGTCTAGAATAGTCACCTTCCTAATCTGTCAGTTCTTTCGGTCGTATAAGCTAAAATACAGCATTTCACCCAGCTCTATCTCGGATCATTCTAAAATGAATATATTTATAAACCTTCTAAATTTCAGCGAAAACATATCTTATTTTAATATGTGGATTTTAAACCCAAAAATTATTCAGAAACAAGAAGTAGCTAAAGAGATAAACAGTATACTCACTCAATTAGATGAAGAGATCATAATTACTCCAATACCTTATGATAAGCAATGGGAGGCTGCAAAAGCAGTTATTAGAGGTGTCATAATTCAAAAATCTGCCTAGTTTAAGAAAAAATATAATAATACCAAAACCACATTAGAATTGCAAATTGCGTCAGCAGAACTACAATTACAAAAAAATATTCAAAAGAATTAGAGGAAAAATGTATGGAATGGCAAAAACAACTACATAAGCATTACTTAGAAAATTTAACTTTTTTAGAAAGCAGGTCTTTATATCATTTCTAAGAATGGGCTCAAACACCCTCAAGATTTCTAGCCAGGCTAATAAATATTAAGAGTGGCCCACCAAAAATTAAATAATTACATTATGAAGGACATAAATTTCAGGAAAACCAAGACATATTAAATGTATTTAAGAACATATATAAAAGGCTGTACAACATGTACTTACCACCTCAAATGACAAATTTAATGAGTTCATTCAAAATTTAAAATTTCTACAAGTTACACAAGAACAACAAAAACTTTTAGGGGCACCACTGCACTTCAGAGATAAAAGAAGCAATAACAAATCTCAAGCCAGGTAAATGTCCAGCACCTGACGGATTTACCTCTGATTTTTATAAAATATTCTCAGAACCGGTCTCTACTTAAAGTATATAACTATATAATACAACATGAGATAACAGACTTATATATGAATAATTCTAAGACTATCCTTCTACTTAAACCGAATTCGGTCCTGACGGATCCCACTAATTATAGACCAATAGCCCTCATAAATACTGACTTTAAAATCTTTGCTCAAATTTTAGCCAACAGGTTGAAGAATATACTTCCCTCTATTATATCGCATAATCAGTTAGGTTTTATGGTACATAGGCAAACAAGTGATAACACTCTGTGACTAGACACAGCTATCAGATTACTAAAAACAGATAAACATCCCAAATACGTTATTGCCGCAGATGCTAGTAAAGCTTTCGACAGAGTAAATTTAAACTTTTTATTTAATGTTATGCCTTTATTTGGTTTTCCTAAAGAAGTTATTAATAAAGTTAAGGTTTTATATCAGATGGCCTCAACTTCCATTCAGATTAACAGTAATAAAACAAAACCTATCCCCATTTCAAATGGCACGAGACAAGGGTGTCCACTTTCTCCTTACCTCTTTAATTTATACCTAGAACCCCTACTTCTTTATATATCACAGAAATCTTTTCTGCACATTCCAAAAGTAATAAATACTAACATTATATATTCGGCATTTGCTGGTGACTTAAATATATACTTACAACTCCCCACAACAGATCTTCCTAAAATACTGACAGCCATTGAAAAATTCTCAGAGATTTCAAATTACAAATTAATCCAAACAAATCCCAACTTTTCCCAATAAATCCCATAGGACATATGCACTTTTACTTCCCTGAGAGCAAAATAAAGATAACTTATCAACTAAAATACTTGGGAGTAATATATACTCCAAATTTTAGTGAAATTATTAAAAATAACTTAACCCATACCTGGAATACTACTGAAAATGATATGAACAGATGGAAAAATATCAATATGTTTTTGTTATCAAAAAGCAGTATCATTAAGATGAACATGCTACCAAGAATTTTTTTCCAAATGAACGCTACCTTCACAATTATACCTCAAAATTTTTTTATAGACATGGAAAGAAGTATATCTCTTCCTCCCTCCTCTCTCACATAATTTCTCCATCATCTTTTGTCTTTTGCGTATGTACTGTTTACTAATTAGTTATGTTGGTCAAAACACTGCTTGTGAATATGTAAATAAAATTTTCTTTTCAAAAAAAAAAAATGTGCACGCATTGCTATTTCTTCCTTTTATCTATATATTTTGTATACCCTGTTTTCTGGTTGAATTTTGATGTTAAATACATTTTTTGTATAATTTAGTTTTTTTTGTTTGAATTTTAAAGTTAAAATACAAATTTCTGTAGTCTTTTCATGTATTGGAGCCAAAATCCCAGTTGGACAAACCTGATTAACAAATGTCGATAAACAAATAAATAAATAAAATAATGTCAGGTTGCCAACTCTACCAGCTTTTCTTCTCTTTAGTTTCCGAGCATCTTCCCCTTGTCAAAGTTTAACTACAGAAATGGAATGTCATGGGCATTTGTTTGCATCATTGTTTCAATGTGTAATATAGCTGATCAGCATTTCAGACTGAGCAGAGGATGGGCAGAGTGTTCTTAGGACAAGGATATCTGTTTTATTAAGGTTGTTCTTATAGCTCTCAGTGTGCTTACACTTCTTATTTTAAGTCTACTCTGCATGATACAAACACTTCAGAGAGAAGAGTCTGTTCAGTATTGCTTGTTGTTATAGTCAGAGTAATCAGTAGCTCATGCAAGCCATTAGCAGCTAACAATTGTAACTGCTCTTCTCTGCAGTCCTAGGGCATGTACGTGCAATTGTGTTATTATTTACACCATGTGTACATCCCCTACATCAAGTGATTTTTCTGGTATTCAGGAATGCTAATGATTTCACAAATAATTTGCATCTCCACAGTCTTCAGAGGGCTGAATCTACACTATATAAAGGTAATGGTGTAGCTATGTAAGTGGAAGGGGGGAGACTGATTGGATAGAGACAAACCATTACTGATTGTTACTTGGAGGAGATTGTTCTATAATTTACTGCACTGTTTCATAAGGTATGTTTGTCCTCTTCATAAATTGCTTACATGTTCAAATGTCGAATATATTTCAATATGCAATAGAAAAAAATGAATTTTGATATGTATGCAGTTTCAGAAATTCATTGCTGGTATACTGCACATTTGTCAATTCTTGCTGTGCTTTTCAAATTAGTATGGTTACATGATAGCATTGTATTATCATCTGCTATTGAAATTTCACGACTTACTTCAGATAACTTTATTGTGTTGATCATCAACTTCAAGTAGTTGAGGGTGTGTAGCCAATGATTGTGGTTGGCTTATCAGATGGCCCATGTTAACCTCTACGATAGTGGAGGGGCCAATGGAAATTGCCTGGTAAGTTGGACATTGAATTTTTGCATAGTTATTGATAATCCTGACATCTGGCAGTCATTCACACAACTGCTGTCATCATTTCAGAAATGTTAATACCTCAGCAGGGGGGGTCACACAGACTCCTTGATGTTGGTGCTGATGTGGCAACAGGCCAAGCAGGTCCCAAGAAGACATCCCAGGTATGCTATCTATCTATCTTTCTATATATATATATATATATATATATATATATATATATATATATATATATATATATATTTTATATATATATATATATATATATATATATATATATATATATATATATATATATATATATATATATATATATATATGTTATATATTTATATATATATATATATATATATATATATATATGGGAGCCGTTCATTTGTTTGAACTTTCAAATGTTTGAAGCTCATATGGCCGACACCATATGAGCGAACGTTTGAAAGGCCAATAAATGATATTGGAGATTCCGCTATGTTGCAGGACTGGGAGATTCCTCTTTCCTGCACTGTAGTGCAATCTTGGAGTGAGAATATTTAAGTAGTAGGGGGTGTGGGGGGGACAGCCCCCCACGTGGCAGGTGCAGGGGGGCTTGCCTCCCTGCATAACACAGTTTTACTGTGTTTACAGGTAGGTAAATGGTGCTATTTCAGGGTGTTGGTCTTTCGGAATGTCGATCATATGGTGTCGGCCATATGAAAGTCGGCATTCTGAATGTTTGACATTCTGAAGTAGACCTATATATATATATATATATATATATATACACACATAGATAGATATATTTAAATGGATCTACTTCACAAGTTCGAAGTTTCAAAACATCGAACTGCAAATGGTCAAGATCATAAGATTGTAGTTTTGAAACTTCCAAACTGTAATTAAAAAAAAAAAAAAAAAAAAAAAGGCAAACCAATTTTTTTTACATTTTTGAAAAGGTCAAGTCCCCCTGCACCTCCCCACCCCCTGCTAAATAAATATACCAAATCCGAACTCACACTACAGTGAGGAAAATGGTAAATTTCCTGTTCCGTTCTGTATGGTGATCTCCATTCAAAATGTTTAAAATTTCAAAACTTTCATCTTATGGTCACGATCATCTGCAGTTTTAAGTTTTGAAACTTTGAGCTTGTGAAGAGAATCCATCTCTCTCTCTCTTTCTCTCTCTCTCTCTATCTATCTCTCTCTCTCTCCTTATAGGTGGCATTTAATGCCATTCTAGACATTTTTTGGGTTACTACTTCTACATCTGAAAACATCCAGGCATGTGCCTTAGAAGAGAGAATATTCCAACAGAAATTGTGCTGGGGTGGTCAGGCTGATTGATTCTGAGATATTCCTTAAGGGGGAGGTAGGAGGAGCATTATTCTCTTGTCTTGTGTCATTTGCATTGTGATGTTTATTAGCCTGCTTTCCACTACCTTCCCCTTCTTCCAGGAACATCAAAATTAACATATGAAAGACCCTCTGTAGACAGCAAGCACAAATTTTGTTTGATTAGTAATAACTATTACTTAGATGTAAGACTGAGGAGAGAGTAAAAAGCATTGTAGTCCTTTAACATCTGAAATTGTTTAACATGAGTGTATAGAACCAATTTTTGATTATTTGCACGCAATATTTCTCTCCTGCTTATGTTTATTATTACTATCACAGGTGGTCTTGATAGTGGCAGTGTCAAACTCGTACTGCCTGATGTCGAAGTATTGGTAGCCTCTGTTGATGATGTTGGTGATACAGAGGCACAGTTGGGGGGGGGTGCAAAAATCAGTCTGATACTGAGTTTGTGGCTCACACATCCACTGGCCTTATTTTGGACACAGTCAGTATGCCTACGCATATCCATTCCACTGAGGCCTCAGATATAGGACAGGTTGATGGTGATATGGTTGATTGGAGTAGTGTGGTTACTTGAGTTGCAGGACTGGTTGAGTCTGCCTGTAGCCATCATGAGGGTGTGGCACTACTCAGGAGGATTGCTAGAGGTGCTCCAAGGAGGTCTTCTATCCATCATCATCCTGATGTTGTTGTGCCATTACTTGCCACCAGATGTATGCATATGGTCATAATGGAGGCATAGGTGTATTCCACCAGGGCCTCAGAAGAGACTGTGTGAGTCCTAAACTTGGCACATTCTGACATGTGTGACTGCCTCAGCCATGTAGATGGGTCATTGAATAGGCTAACTGATGCACTGGATTGGGCAGTGTCTGTGCTGGAATGTCTGTTGAGGGAGGGCCGGCATCCACGTATCCATAGAGCCGTAACATCTTCTGGTGTTAGCTGACATGGCCATGCCAGAACCCCCTCCCATAGTTGCAGTATTTCTGCTGCTCTATCAGAGATTGAGATGTATACACCCAGACATAATGGCCAAAGGGTCTTGGTCCTGGACATAGTCGTGAATAGAACTTCTCCAGCAGACATCACTGATATTCAAGTAGCACCCCCACTTTGAACCAAGGATGTGGCAGTGGAAGTGGAATTCCTAGCTGAGGCAGTTCATGTGGTCAGGAACGATGACACCTAACTGACAACTCTACCACGCACAGTTACCACCTGTCTGACATAGCAGGATGTAATGAAAGCACAGAGCTTGATTGTGTTCATGCATACCCACAAACATTTCACAAAAGCTGCCCGTACTGACCGGCACACATGCAAACTAAGAAAACCTTAATGTTGATTGGGATATATCTCCTGTTAGCAGCCCTAGGATATTTCCTACTTTACTGAATATTCTGTGTTTCTTACTTTTACATACTCACTGCTTTGAAGTCAGCATTGGCCTACTGCCATCCCCCACCTCCCCACCCAACCATGGGCAAATGATAATAATGTACTATGCCCTTTGTTCATTTGGGTTTTGAGTTAGGGTTGCATATATGTCTGATGCACAGACTGGCAGGCTAAGATAGTCTTTCCCAGTATGTTGATTATATGCATATTTAGTACATAACAGGATTTTGGATCTTTCTCTAAATACTCATTTTTTGGAAGTTTTTTTTTTTTATTTAGAATTGTAAGTCATGCATTTAAAACTATGGTATTGCATTCCTGCATATTGCTCTACTTGTGAAGTTGTTGATATAATTGTCCTGTTGACAGTTTTTTGTAAAGTGGGAAAGTGACTGGCTTGATTCCAGTTATTGAATACAACGCATAGCTGCATATTGCAGATATCATTCCTATAAGCCAAGAATGCCATTTGTGGACACCTCACACAGGCTCTAATTGAATACATTTATGACTGACTGCATGCAGGTAGTTTATCTTCTTACAGATTTGTTCATATGATACAGGCTCCCTGACCTTGACATTGCTGCAGTTACGAGTTGTGTGCTTTGGGTCTGTCTCCATACACAGACATTACACAAGTAAGTAAAGTATGTGGACATCGGATGGCATCACTTTTAATATTTGTGTGTGCTTTGGTTATGTATATTCTTTCACTGATGAGTATGGGTGCTATAATTTGCCTCTTAGTTGCTAAGTGTGTGCACTAACCTTAGAGTCTTAGGTGGTTAGTATGGGTGCTATCCTCTACCTCTTAGCCAGGGCAAGGGCGTATTCTATATGACTATGTCTGCCAGCTAATTCTGCAGCTGAAGGTTCGACATCAGAATCCCCATCTCTATGTGCTGTTGCCTGTGGTCCACGAATGTGTTGTCCTGGCCCTTGCTGTCCCTGTTGCAGCTGTTTCCTCCAGATGATATTGCTCAACATGGCACAGACTGTGGGAAGTTCTCTGCAGGTGCCTAGTTCATACTACAGGGAACCTTCTGATGTGTCCAGGCAATGGAGCCATGATATCAGCATGACAAACACATAACCCTCTGATGTGTCCAGGCAGTGGAGCCATGATATCAGAATGCCAAACACATAACCCTCTGATGTTTCCAGGCAGTGGAGCCATAACATCAGCATGCCAAACACATCTTCTTCTTCTTTTTTCGCCTTTTTCCGGTTAGGGGTCGCCACAGTGGATCATCTGTCCGCTCATGATTGGCAGTGGAGTTTTATGGTGTTGAGTTGCCAGACCAGCGCCCAACCTTCCATGGAAGGCACACACATGCATACACCCATGCCTAGGGCCAATTTAGAGTGTCCAATCCACCTATAGCATGTCTTTGGGATGTGGGAGGAAACCGGAGCACCCGAAGGAAACCCACACGACCACAGGGAGGACATGCAGACTTCGAGCATGCCAAACACATGCTGTATGATATTTCTAGTTTGAGTGTGGGCATTGCTCTATCCTTCCTCTGTGGGTGTGTCTGCATTTCTGATGGGTGTCATGAGTCACAGTTCCAGTGCATAACCTACATCATCCAGTAGATGGTTTTGTGGAACATCACCCCTAGCGAACTTTGTGTAATGCTGTGAGGTGTGCCATATTTGTGAGTCATAGTAGCAACTTGGGTTACTTGACAGACATTGAGAATGATCCCTCAGTCATTACGAACAACCTGGCAGTTGTCTGAGTGGAACCCCTTCCTGCTGATGTATGTCCTTCCTTGTTAACCTGGTGGGGCTTTTATTTCTATGTGAGTGCAGTCTGTGGCCCTCAAGACTTCATGGGAGTGTGCTATAGCATAAAATGTCTGCATTGTTCTTGTGCTCTCCTCTGGTGTGTGTGGAAAACAGATGTACTCCCTTACATGTCGTAGCATAGCATTAAGACATTGGTGAAATATTATGGAAGCTGAAGTCTGTGACACCCCTAATAATCCCCTGTGGGTTTCTGGAATGCACCAGTAACTAATATCCTTAATGTACTACATACCTTAGTTTCCACTGGTGAAGATTCTCCTCGATTTCCCCTGGGTCAGAGGTGGGGGTGCCAGAGGTTGGAGAGTTCCTGTAGTATTTCCCTATCAGCCCTGTGTAATTCTACTATTTCAATATCAAGCAGTCCATGATATGTTAAATGGGGTTTGAACACCATTCTTCTCCATGAACGAGGTCTGTCAGCAGCAGCTGCAGCACAGATATCAGCTTTTAGTACATACACATGCAAGAGAACAGCAGCAGCCCCTAACATTTTTTCCTAAGTGTGATGGTGGCTGTATTCTAGTTGGTTTTAGTGTTCATGGCAAAGGCTTCACCATCTTTACATGGTTACTTTGTAGCTTTCTGAATGGCTTCATAAATTTGGATTGGTTAATTGTCATTTAATTCAGCTGCTTATGATTTAATTCACATACTCTGCTGTTTACTGTTGTTTGTCTTTTCTACACAACATGTAGGGCTATTTAATGAATACAAAATGGCAATGCGCAAACAATAGCAGTGCGAAAATTAGCTGTTCATGAATCCAGCCCCCATAAACACATATACTTATGTATGAACAAATACAGACAAATACACGCAGACAACCCACAGACAAGCAAACTCACATGAGCACACACACACACACACACACACACACACACACACACACACACACACACACACACACACACACACACACACACACACACTTGTACTCCTACTAAAATGTACAGAAAAAGTTCTCAAAAGTATTTAAAATCATTTTTTTCATGCATTGTGTTTTACAAACTTTCCTAAATTATCTGCAGTAAGTTCAGTCTAAAGTTTAACTAGCAGATGCTACCCCTTCCATATAGAACACAGAGTTTTTGTTTGTTTGTTTCAGCGTATTAGCCTCTCTAAGTGCAAAATATCCCTTTTACCACTCACTTTCCTTACTCTGTCATGCATTTGAGAATCGCTTACTGAGTCTTCCTGCCTAATGTACTACTTCAAAGAATGCAGTATGATAAAAAGGTTAAGCATCTGACCAGGGCCCTTTGGGGCAAGCACTGTAAACTTCTCACCAGAGCACCTGGGGCCAGCAGTGGTAGCTTCTGACATGAACCTCTTGGGTCCAGTGTGCTAGTGAGATAGTGCATGGCTGCACGTCATGAAGAATTTTCACCTCCCATTTAAAGGATATTTAAAGTTAAAGAATGGGAATCATAGCTGTTACCCATCACATTGTACTAGTTATCAAATACACCCTCCCAGTTATACAGGGAGGGGAAATTCTTAACTGCTTGCTATTCCTCCTTCACTCTCCCATAGGCTCAAGCTGGAGTATTTCATCTATGCATCCTGGGAAAAGGCCTATTTCTAAACTAGTGCAACTGGCATCATAAATGCTTACCTTATATGCACTATGATTAAAACTATCTATTTCTAAGTTCCTGATTAAGCTTCGTACAAGAAACCACAGAAAGGATTCTGCCTGTTGCTGTCCCCTAACTAAGTACACACATTTTTGCACTTTTTTAAACACAGCTGATATACTTCACAGCACAAATTCCTCCTTCATATTTCTGTTTGGCTGTTGACCTTAAATCACAGTTGTCTTTCTTGTCTGCTTACCTGTATGGAGTTGCCTAATGTCTCACTTGTAGGAATTAATGTGATTGATGTCCTCATCGCAAACTTACCTGTTTTACCTGCTAAGCTGAGGAGTACAACAATGTCAGGGCAGATGATAGCCAGGCTTGCAGCACTTAGGAACATCAATAATAACTGGAGCCAAAAGTAGCGCCAACCCATTATTTGGTCTGTTTGCCTGTAATGTAGCCTACTAGATGTCACAAGATAAATCGCATAGAATGAGATGTACACTGTAAAGATGCCTTTATCAGTTCCACCTTTCTGACTTGTACTATTGTGCTACCTGTCTCAATCTTTAGTGTCCACTAGAGCTTGGTAAACCCTGTAAAGATTCCATACTATCTCAAAAAAGAAACTGATCACACATATTTTGCAAGAATAACTCAATCAAGGACCACTTTTTAGCACTCTGGTTCCATACATGATCCAGATTTATGAAGACATGAGAAGAAATCCAGCCATTATATTGATAGTCTCATCATGTGTCCATCTATGCATCTACCTATCCATCCATACATACATACATTCATCCATCCATCCATCCATGCTCAGCCCCTCTTTCCAGTTTCTGCATATGAGGTTGGAGTGCCATCCCAATAGTGACAATTATCTAGAGCCAAGATCCACACTGTCAGGTGGTTAGCCATGCCATAGTTGTTCTTCCATATCACACACACACACTCATGCTCACTCGCACCTATGGCCAATTTAGAGTGTCCAAGCCATGTACTGTGTGTCTTTGAAATGTGGGAGGAAATGGAAGCACCTGGAGAAAACTTATGTAAACACAGGGGAGGACATACAGACTCTGCACAGAAGACAGCCCAGTTTCATCATGTATATTCCTTAAAAAGTGTTAATGCAGTAAAGCATGACTATCAGTCAGACTTATTTACAGACATCATAATACGTGAGCAAATATTTCAAACATTTTCAATCTGATGTTTGCTGTCCTATAGCCAATTAAAATGAAAACATTGAATGAGATTAATTTTCTCAGCATTTATCCACAACTGTATCAGTTTAATGAGTCATTGTGACATGTGGATGTGTACAAGCATACAAATATTACCACTTAATGTTAACTTCTCAGTGCTGTGGACTCTGGAGTATATAATTAGAAGGAACTGTGCCTCCCTTCTCATTTCTGTCTTCTTTTATATAATTATTTTTGCCCTGTCCTATCTGCATTCCTTAGGTAGAGGAGCATAGCATCTGCTCTCCAGAGTTATGTCTTGTAGTATTTTTTAACTATTTGTCAATGCTCTGTGTCTGCCATAGTCGTAGAACTGCACTTATTCTGATCCTGTAGCATTATATCATCATAAAAAAATCACACACCTTAAATAGCTAATGAACTTTAATATGTAAACAATATTCCATGGCAAGACAGCAGCAAAGAGGGATATATGTCATTAGTTCACAGATTTAGATGGTCCTCTAAGCAAAGTGCAGTAAACATGAAATGGGGGAAACCAAACTAGTTTGAGAAAGATCCTAACTGCAAGTACTCCTCAAAGAACTCTTCTACGTATCAGTGAGCATACTTTATGAATACACAGTGGACTACCTGTACAGTGTACCATTCTGTAATGACTTGTCAGATGGCTGCAGTGTCCCCACCACCACCACATCGTGAGCTAGCTTGTTTGTTGTCTTAGACTCCTTTCTGCTCTTGCACAGAAGATCTGGCTGGTTTACCTCATAAAGCTCTTGCAGGCATACACATGGCTGGCATGAAAGATATTTAAGGTTAGAGACCTTCTCCCGTTGAACACATTTGCTTAGAATCTCTGGGATGTTTGAGGCAGAATGTAAAGCAAGGAAAAAGCATTATATCTTGTACCATTGTCACAAAAAAGAGTGCAAATAAAAATAGCTACAGGATTTATTTCCTTACAAAAGCAGGAACAGAGAGCAGACAACATACATATTTATTTTATACAGAGATGGGGAAAATACATGAAAAACTGCATTAATGAACTAATTGGAATTCAATTTATATACTCAGCAGCAGACAACATAAATACTAGGGTACCACTTATTTATTTATTTATCTTTTGTATATCTGGGAAGGTCTACCTATGAGGACCCACTTTTATTTCTGTACATGTACATGTGTATGTGTGTGTTCAAAAATGTATGTGCATTTTGTGTGCGTGCATGCGCACGGGCGCGCATGTGTGTGTGTGTGTGTGTGTGTGTGTGTGTGTGTGTGTGTGTGTGTGTGTGTGTGTGTGTGTGTGTGTGCGTGTGTGTATGTGTGTATCTGAGTGTATCTGCAGATAAGACAGATAAAAAAGAGAAACAGACTGAAGAACAGTTGCGACTCAGAAAAAATGGGTCTTGATTTTGGCCATAAAACTGCTTAGTTACTCAGCTGCTCAACTCTTTGGGTCACTTGAGAGGAGTAGCAGGTGAGAGAAAAGGAATCTCTTTGGAACTTTACACATTTGCTACACCACAGGGAGTAACAAACAGTCTTGTCATGAAATATGAACATGGCAAGAGAGGCAGGTGTTTTTTTAAAGCTATGTACAGAGCTAAGTCAGCTAGACCTTTATAAAATAGACATTCTACAAAGACACAGCTGTGACCCACCATCCAATTTGGCAGCAGTAACAACATAAACATAAATATTAGACCTTCCATTAGGCCAGAACTCTATTTCTCTACCACCCAGATATATAAACACATTTTTTTCAGATGATTAGCACTCTATGTTAAATAGCTAATATATTTAATATGAATTATATTAAGCCCATAACAACTGATGTGCATGCTGCTATCACTATTATTAAAGTCCTGATTTTTACTTTTGTCCAGCCATCTTTCTGTGTTGTTTATTCTGGTAAGTTGTCCCCCTATATTGACACAGTTGATTGGTAAAAGATGGCATAGGCATTTCATTTAATGTTGTAGTTGTTGTATCTTTCGGCTTTCCCGGTTAGGGGTCGCCACAGCGGAACTCCGGTCCGCTAATGATTGGCAGCAGATTTTTACGTACTGAGTTGCCAGCCCTGTCATACAACCTTCAACGAAGTTATGCCCATTCATGCATGTCTCCACACAGAAGACGCTTTAGCTGAGAATCGAATGGGACAATGTCTTGCTGTGAGGTGACAATGCTACCGCAGCACCACCACCGCAGTAGGCATTTCATTTAATGATATACCAAAATTTCATGTCTCTGTGTAGGTTACAGCATGTTTAGATTACAGATCATAAATGTATGGACTCTATCACACCATGCTTGGCCAAACTGCAGAGAAGTAACTGAGCTTTCACTTAACATCAGAAAGTTCCCTCCCCCAAAAAAAGCAAATCAACAAAAAAATAAAGTGGGGGGCTTTGCCCACCACACACTCCCAATGTAGGGGGCTGTGCCCTCCACCCCCCCACTTAAATTACCAACTCCGAGATCGCGCCACAGTGGAGGACTGTCATAACATTACAGAGGGTAAATGACAAGACCACACCACAGTGGAGGACTGTAAGAATGGCTAGTCAAGGTGAATGTTCTGACATCAGCTGTTGGCTTCCTGACAGCTGGCCAACTATAACTTTTCAAAACTCCTTGTTTCGAAATTCTTAGGTTTTGCTTAGATGAACTTTAGCTTAAAAGTTGTTGAGCATGTTGTACTCGACATTTTAAGATTTTGTTCATCTAATAGGGAACATATATATATATATATATATATATATATATATATATATATATATATGTCTTCCAAACACACACACACACACACACACACACACACACACACACACACACACACACACACACAGACACACACACACACACACACACACAGACACACAGACACACACACACACACACACACACACACACACACACACACACACACACACACACACACGCGAGAGTCAGTTTCTTTTATGATTTGTGTAGTATTAATCTGTAGTCAGCTATACATATTCACGTCTTACTAAAATAATTTTGCAATTGGTATAATCCCACATATAGTTAATACCTGAGCAGTTAATATTTCAGGTACACAATTTTGTTTGTTTTTTTTTTTTTTATTCTAACTTTGGTATCCTGTTCTGTTGCAAATTATTGCATTCAGGATTCAGGACAACTCTTAGTGGTTGTTTCTACCCATCTCATAGCAAGCAAATGCAACAGTATTAATATGAGTGTGTGGAGATGGGTGGGGGGGGCAGAAGTTTCCTCACTCACTCACTCACTCACTCACTCACTCACTCACTCACTCACTCACTCACTCACTCACTCACTCAGTCCACCATCCTTATGTAACCTCAAGAGTAACATGTGATCCCAGAAGAAGGGAAGCATTTGTTGCTGGCACTGATTATACACTTTTTTGATATCTGCGCTTTAGACAAAACCACATACTGAATGCTTTCCCTGTGGGAAAAAAATATCTTGTATTAAATACATGGTAGTATTACCTTGAATACCACATTTCCTGCAAAGTATATGCTCTAAATATATTTCTGCTATAAAAATACATAAAATAAATATATAATAACTACATCCCGAACACAAAGCTGTAGAAAAAAGTTAAAATGTTTTATCAAAAAGAAACACCTAATACCTTTTATTGCAGATATGATGCCTCTTCTGCACCCACCCACCTCCCTATGTGTAGGGCTTCACTTGATTAATCCCCTTATTTATATATACTAATTTTGGCATTTAATTAAAATCAGGGAATTTGGTTAAGAATGAATCACTCAGCTGAGTAGTTTTTCACTGCTCATCTTGGTAAATTAACAATATGAACACAGGTCCTACTAAACCACTCAATGGCACAAAAGAGGCAGAGTTATCCTCATGCAGTGGAAGACAGACAGGCAAGCACATTCACACACACACATGCACAGATACAGCCCCCCCCCCCCACACACACACACATGCATACACATGCAAACACAGAAACAATAAACTATCACACAGAGGAAACTAAGAACATTGGCTAGGCAGTGCAGCATTGTGAAGCATTAAGGCTCTGCTCTACCTAGCCAGTCTGTGATGTAGCCCCTTAACATACCCCCTATCCAGATACTCTTGACACTCATACACAATCACAAAGACACAAAGACAGTCATACATCCACACATACATGTATCCGGTACTTGCAAACTCTGTAACCATAGTCTCCTTCTTCATGAAAGTAATAGGTCATGTCAGGCAGCAGTTATCCAGCACACTCACACACACACACACACACACACACACACACACACACACACACAGCTGCTCATGCTCCATAAATGCATTTTGTTCTGTTTACCTGAATCTGCAAGCCTAAGCAGGGCAAACGTGTTCCACATTCCCTGTGCAGACTTTCCCTACTGAAGTGCATAGATGCATATTACTAACCAGCAGCAGCAGTTAGCATTGCCGCCTCACAGCAAGATGTTCTCCGGTTCAATTCTCGGCTGGGGTGGCTTCTGTGCGGAGTCTGCATGTCCTCCCTGTGGTTGCGTGGGTTTCCTCCAGGTGCTCCGGTTTCCTCCCACATCCCAAGACATGCAGTAGGTGGATTAGACACTCTAAATTGGCCCTAGGTGTGAGTGTGTGCATGTGTGTGCCTTCTGTGGAAGGTTGGGCGCCGGGCTGGCAACTCGACACCGTAAAACTCCACTGCCAGTCATGAGCAGACAGATGATCCCCCTGTGGCGACCCCTAACCGGGAAAAGCCAAAAGAAGAAGAAGAAGTGTACAATTAAATACTTTCTAGCAGCATGCAATTATGTACTTTTCACACCATCCTTTAGGATAACTTGTGTAGTATGCGATACAGCACACCTGGCTACACAGGGCCTCTTTAGCATAGGCTCTGCCCTCTGCTACCACATTTAAAGACAACACAGAAACTCATGCTCAGTAGATCAGAGGTGGTTCTACATAACATGGGATCTTTCAACTGGACAAGCTTGTGCAGCATGCAGGCTGCTTTGCGCAGTTTTGCATACTAAGCAATTTGTCTGTGAATCCCAGCCAGAGAATACAGGAGCACATCCACAGCATAAATCAAGTGTGCTCAATAAGCCACTTGACCAAAGGAAACCAGAGCAAAATATATACAGGGAAAATGAAGATGAGCAAAGAAGAATTAAAGAGCAGAAGTGAAATTTACATAATAAACATTCACTTATGCTGTCAGTTTCTACCCTTTCATAAAGAACTGATTTCCTTTTAGAAATGTGTAAATCATGTGAAAAAAATTAAAAACATTTACTGTAAAAGTTTATGAAATACCTCAAGCCAAGCCATATAAAAGTAGGTAGTTAAGTGAGAAGTAAGTAAAGTAAAGTTAGATTTACATGTTGACGTATAATTTGGCAGACATGGAGGCATGTGGATCCAGGGTTAACTCCCATGGTCACTTGCCTAAGAGTTGGTATAACAGCAATAATAGGAGACCATATGTGAACACCTTCATTGTTTTGGACCATCATTCCATAAAGCATGCAGATGACATCAGATCTGCCAGGATAAATGAAAGGAAGAAAACTTTTGTTGACACTAAAAAGGCAGGGCATAAAATGAATAGGCACAACGTGGATTAGTTTTAGATTAAGTGCTTGCATGATAAATTGTACACATATCTACTTATAACCATCTGATGTATAAATGAAACACTAAATATGATACAAAGTGAGATGTGTTTGAAATAACTATGAGCAGATGAATAAGGATCGGAAAAGGGAAAAGGTTAACTGAGTGACAGGGTAAATTTTCATAACTGCGCAGGGTGGGAAAGGACAGAATCAGTTTAGCAAGCAACACATAGATTTATAAAGCTGTGAAGAAGTATGGTGATTGGTGCAGGAGATATCTGCGGTGGTGGTGCTTTGGTAGCATTGTCGCTTCACAGGAAAACATTGTCCTGTTCGATTCTCAGCTAGAGCGTCTTCTGTGTGGAGACATGCGTGAATGGACGTACCTTCATTGAAGGTTGTGCGTCAGAGCTGGCAACTCGGCATGTAAAAATCTACTGCCAATCATTAGCGGACTGGAGTTCCGCTGTGGCAACCCCTAACCGGGAAAAGCCGAAAGACACAACAAGCTGTTTTCAAGGACTTTATCATTCTGCTATTTTGATGTTAAATTCCAAACACTGCCTGTAGGGTACTTCAGATTTCCATAACATGGACGCCAGCAATTAGGTTATACTATGAAAGGTCAAATTACAAATGAACAAGGAACCAAGTCATCAAACACAAATGTCTAAAAAGCGAAAAACAAAAAAAAAACAGATTGGAAACACCAAAGCAAATTCTCTCTCAGTTTAATGAAGCGCTTTTCGTCTTGCACATATGGCAAGACTTCATCAGAAACTGAACAAACTTCAACACAAGCAATATATACACACCCTTTTTGTCACATGACACTCCTAATTAAAATCTTGTGTCTTAAAGGCACATCCACATTATTGCTACTTAAAACATTTTTTTAAAAACAAATATGACTGACAATATTTTAGAACATCTCAACCCTTCCCTTCCTTCAGAATTTTTACCTGTAATGGTGATAGAAATATATATACACAAACATACATATACTAACAATACTATATCTCAGATTATTGTGTTGACTCTCAAAGTATGATATTACTTAGTTAACTAATTAATTCCAAGCTGTCTTTTTGTTTTTCGCTAGTTTGTCTTACTTTGGTTCCTGTTTGTTGACAAATGTCTAAAAACCCAACATGACAAGAATTATTCTGATAAGTAACTATGGTATCTAGTTTTTATGCATCACAGCCTTAACCAGAGTATAATTTGGCAACTTGTAGTACTATGGTAGCAGTGCTGCAGCGGTTAGCATTGTCGCCTCACAGCAAGAGGCTCTCTGGTTCAATCTTCGGCTGGGGAATCTTCTGTACAGTGTCTGCATGTCCTCCCCGTGGTCATGTGGGTTTCCTCCGGGTGCTCCGGTTTCCTCCCACATCCCCAAAGACATGCTGCAAGTGGATTGGACACGCTAAAATTGGCCCTAGGTGTGAGTGTGTGTGTGTGTGTGCCTTCGGTGGAAGGTTGGTTGCCAGGCTGGCAACTCAACACTGTAAAAACTCCACTGCCAATCATGAGCAGACAAGGTGATCCGCTGTGGCAACTCCTAACCGGGAAAAGCCAAAAGAGAGAAAGAGAGTACTACTATGGTAGCACAGCGGAAAGTGGAGTATATACAGAAGAGTATGAACAGCACTGAGTTGGCGTTAAAAGTAGAAAAGCTACTACTGCTACTACTACAAATAATAAGAATAAGAATAAGAATAATAAGAATACTGTCTGACAGTAACCCAGAGTACTAAAGCTATGAACTTTTAACCAGTTTCATCCTGTGGTACAGAGTTTGATTCCCTCTGCATTCATTTGACTGCTGTGTCCTTGAGCAAGTCATTTAACCACACAGTGCTTTGTGGCAACTGGAAATTTGGGCTAGTATACTTAGTAGTCTCATGGAATGCATGACTAGAAACTATGCATGAATTAATAATAATAATAATAATAATAATAATAATAATAATAATAATAATAATAATAATAATACTTACTGAGCAGTATTGCTTTTCTAAGCACATTCCAAGTTAAAGTAGCTGATTTGCCCCGCAGGCATTAAAAAATATTTTAGATGCTGACAGCAGCTGAAGTTTGACAGACAGCAGAGAGCACAAATGTTTTGGGACTTGATATCCTTGTCTCTAATTTCACTCTAGTTATTATTAGGATCACTCAAGGAAAAAAAACACATCCTATCGGTCTGAAGTGTACCAGAAATGAGTGACAGACAGGCACTTGAATGAATATAGCACTGCCAAGACCACAGTTCAGAGGAAGAAAACTTTATTTATTTATTTATTTATTTGTTTATTTTACATTTGTTGACCGGGATAGTCTGTCTGGATTACATGTCCATTTTCAGCGAAGGCCCGGGGAGAAAAGCTCCACAGTGACAGTAATTAATACATTGAGATAATACAAAGAAAAAAAAAAAAAGAAAAAAAAAACAATTTCTCTCATGCAACAGAAGAGATACAGTGAAGTGTAAATTATAATAAACATATACAGTAAAGTGTAAAATATTGTAAACATATACAATATTGAGTTTACAAAATATTAACACAGATTCCAGCATACTAATTCTCCCACTAGGCACTTAACTTTAGTTAAGAGGAGTGGGGAGAAAGTAATAAAGAGGGGATGCATAAAGGAAAAGATCTATACAAGTTGAAGAAAGGATTAGTCAGGATTAGAGCACTGACAGAGCCAATTTGACTTTAGATGGTGATGTAACTTTTTTTTGAACAGATATAAAGAGGAAATACAGGAGAGGCTAGGATAACTTCATAGAAATTAAATATGAATTTACTTTTGATCTGGTAGTTGGTGCAGAGGGTTAAGGCTGAGCGCTGCAGTTTCTGTGGTACAGTGTTTGATGCCCTCAGCTCTCATTTGCCTACTCTGTGACCCTGAGTAAGCCATTTACCTAGATATTGCTTCTAAGTTGCCCCTAGCTGCATGTCCAGTGAGTCTACCTGGTTAAAAAATGGGTATTATTATTATTATTAGTGTCTTTCCAGCCATGCACAATTACTGTGTCATGCAAAATATAAAACTGGAACCAGTTCCACAACAGTAAGGCCATCTATACTGATATCTGATAAAATATAGTTAATCCCCTGCTAATGTTCACAAAGCCTGGATCATGCCACAGTACAGATTCATATACACTGGCTTTAGACCAAAGAATAAAATGAGACTAAACAAAGATTTCAATTCAGTGTCAAGTGCAAGGCATATAGTCTTGGCATACTGAGTAGCAATGGGATGAGGCAGTTTCATTTCCATCTGTCTTCAGGGCCAATATGCCTTTCAAAGTAAAATCACAAAGCAACTAGTACTAGTAACACATTCTTTCTTTGGGGGTCAATAGCAATTTTTTCTGCATTTAATCAATCATCTCCCCTTTCAAAATAACTAAAACAGAACCAGGAGCAGGTTATTTATTGTCACCTATGATTTCACAAAGCTTTCACATTAATCAATCACCCCCCCCCCTAAACTGCATGATATAACAAAATGAAATGAATTATCTTAATAAAATAGATAGCTAAGAAGGATGGTTTCCCCCAATAACATGCAATAACAGTCCTTATATATCTCCCTTAACAACCATTTCTCTTTCTTTTAAAATTTAGCCACAGATTAATCCCAACAATTAACAATGCACAGTCACATACAAAATACATAGCCCCTTTATTTTTAGCTTCTCCCTGTTTTTAGTCAACCTAGATCTATCCTAAATACAAAGCATATTACAAGATTAGCATTGACATATATTCTGTATATCATCCATCTGCATCACCTGATGTGGCGACAAGCCCTCAGGCTCCCAAATGCTATCTATCTATCTATATATATGTATGTATCTATACATATAAATGGATTCACTTTATAAGCTCAAAATCCTGAAATATCAAATTTCAGAATCTTGAGCCCATAAAGTGGAAAGGCTAGAAAAGCGAACACTCAAAAGCGCGAAATTCAAAATCTCACATTTCGGAGATGTTGAATTAGTGGTTCTGGTGTTGAGCTGTGTTCATGAATTCAGGTAAGTGTTTATGTTGTAAGGGTTTTGGGCTGGGGCTGTAGTGTGTGTTAGTGTGTTTTGTTACTGTGGTGTGCGTGTACGAGGGGGATGTAGCTTGTGTCGTGGTGTTTTGTGTGTTTGTGTATGTAGTGTGACCTTGGAGTTAGTATATTTAAGTAGGGGTGTGTGTGTTGGGGGGGTGCAGACCCCCACATAGTGTACATAGGACTGGGTTGTGTGTTTGTTTCTGGGGAGGAAGGTATGTGTATGTGTGTGTAGTATAGAAGTCGCGATTTTGAATTTCGCGCATCTGGGTGTGCGATGTTTTAGCCTTTCCACTTTATGGGCTCGAGATTCTGAAATTTGATATTTCAGGATTCTGAGCTTGTAAAGTGAATCCATATATATATATATATATATATATATATATATATATATATATATATATATATATATATATACATACACACACATAGACATATACTAACTCTGAGGCCACACAAACTTGGGTAAAAGGCAGTAAGATATATAATAACGATGAGGTCACACAAACATGGATAAAAGGCAGTAAGAGAAAAATAAATGTAAAACATAGATTATCCCCCTTCTCTGAATCCACTGAGCCCCAAACAAGGGTGCAGTCTGCAACCAAACCAGTGATAAGTACTGAAGCATTGATAATACAAAACAAATTATATTTTGGCTTTGTTGTTTTAATACACAACAAAGCAGGATACAACAAACCATAGGTTTCTGTATTTTGAATCTGACCCCATTCAAAGAATTCCTTCTTGCCCTGGAATCTATATATTCTTCTCCTTGGACTGTTGATATACAGTGTACTTTTTGAACAAGGCTTTCCCATACCTGTCCATCAAAAGCACTACCTTATAAACAAAGGACAGACTGTTCTCCAAAATGTCGGTGATAGTAATCTTTGATTCCCTTGCCATTCTGTCAACATTCAGCATGCCCTATAACCATATCACCCAAGAGTGGTCAGAGTTACACACTGACTGCTTCTCAGTTTGGAAGCAGTTCGGATCCCCCACACAACCCACTTCCCTAACGTAGTAGTGGCTATAGTCCCTGCCGCTTACTTTTTATCCCGGAGTGAACTGGATCTCCTTCCTGACCTCTGCATTAAA
The DNA here is from genome assembly GCF_019279795.1 of Protopterus annectens. Classification (NCBI taxonomy): domain Eukaryota; kingdom Metazoa; phylum Chordata; order Ceratodontiformes; family Protopteridae; genus Protopterus; species Protopterus annectens. The sequence goes on from NC_056751.1 coordinate 641,459,761, forward strand.
CCAGTAATCAGTGCCCTGCAACTCCCAACTCCATCAGAATCTTCTGCCCCCTCACCCTCTTTCTACTCCAGTAGTGAGAGATGTGTTCCGCTTATCCTCTCCCTATCTGTTAGCTACTGGATTCCTGTCTCAGCTTTAAAACCTAAACCACTGTTGACTGGAGACTTCACAGTTGTTCTTTCTCTGTAAAATAAATTTGAGCCTGCTCAAGACTCCTGTACTTGGTCCTGTGGTTTCTAGAATACCCCATTCACTGGTTAGAAGTGACTTTCCCTACACTGAAGTGTTGATGATCAATCTGTACCACTTTACTATGTAAAAGAAGGACATTGGTTTGCATCTCCACCTAATTACCAGGACAGAAATCAAGTTCATCCACTGATAGCTTAATTGTCCATGAATGGTGTGCACCTGACCACTCCACTGACACACTGACTTCATAGCTCACTCAAGCACTCTACTTAGTATACCTGCCAGACACCTAATGGCATGATCTTCAAATGTTAGTAAGAAGCATTGTCAAATTATGTGAGTATTGCACATTTAATCCTTTATGAATTGCAAATAGGCAAGGCAGAAAAGTATTTGGTGACTGGATCAGTGTACTGCAATGACCATAACATACACCAGCCACTTTATCTCAGGCTGGTAGTCCTAGAGACAACCCAGAGCTACTGATGGTGCTTTCAAATCAAGTTGATCCTCTACACTAGTAACTAACAGCCTTGATAACTAACAGCCTTGATACTAGTCATTTATTTGGTTTGCAGCTGAAACCCTTCATGTTTCCCTAATTGTCTGTATTGTTTACACTGTCAGATAAATATAGCAATCAGTACCATCAGAAAATTGGTTTACTATCAAAATGTTGTATGGCAGTTACTCAAAACTTGATAGGTCGAAACACTCATGGTTTCAAGTTTCCGTAACATTGATTTGTGCATGTTTGAATCCACAACAGTGAATGTTAGTGTGCATTTGCTGTTGTGAGTTCAATGTTCTGATTGGAGATTGCACTACAGTGGGGATCGGGAAATTTATCCTTTTCATCACTATAGTGTGATCTCAAAGCTTGTATATATAATTAGCAAGGGGTAGGAGGGATACAGCCCCCCCACATGAGGGGGTACAGCCCCCAAATGGGGGGTGCAGGGGGGGGTTCGCCCCCTGCAAAACATTAGTAGGAAATCACTGGAAGTCCATTTAAGTTGGATAATGTCAATGATGTTGAATGTCGAATTATTGCCATTACCACGTTTGGTGTTTTGAACAGACGATGTTTGGATTGTATAATTTTTTTTTTTAATAAGCTATCACTCACATAAGTATGTTTCATCATTTTGATAGTAAACCCAGAACATTTTCATAGTGATAGCATGCAGTAGGTAATGATATACATTGTACTAGAGTCATCATCTTCTTTTGGCTGTTCCCGTTAGGGGTCGCCACAGCAGATCACCTGTTTCCATTTCTTCCTGTCCTCTGCATCTTGCTCTGTCACACCAACCACCTGCATGTCCTCTCTCACCACATCCATAAACCTTATCTTAGGCCTTCCTCTTTTCCTGTTACCTGGTAGCTTCATCCTTAGCATCTTTTTCCCAATATATTCCGCATCCCTTCTCAGCACATGTCCAAACCAACGTAATCTTGCCTCTCTGACTTTGTCTCCAAAACTTCCAACCTGGGCTGACCCTCTAATATACTTATTCCTAATCCTGTCCACCCTCGTCACACCCAGTGCAAATCTTAACATCTTTAACTCTGCCACATCCAGCTCAAACTCCTGCCTTTCTGTCAATGCCACTGTCTCCAACCCATATAACATAGCTGGCCTCACTACCCTCTTGTAGACTTTCCCTTTCACTCTTACAGGTACTCGTCTGTCACAAATCATTCCTGACACTCTTCTCCACCCACTCCATCCTGCCTGTACTCTCTTCTTCACCTCTCTTCCACACTCACCGTTACTCTGAACTACTGACCCCAAGTATTTAAACTCATCCACCTTTGCCACCTCTGCTCCTTGCATCCTCACCATTCCTCTGTCCTCCCTCTCATTCACACACATATATTCTGTCTTAGTCCTGATGACCTTCATTCCTCTTCTCTCTAGAGCATATCTCCATCTCTCCAGGTTCTCCTCCACCTGTTCCCTACTCTCAGTACAGATCATAATGTCATCTGAAACCTTTACCATTACAGCACAGGGTTAGCATAATGATTAAGGTCTTTACCTCCCAAGCCCAAGGTACAGGGTTTCATTCTGATCTTCAGCCAATGGTTCTGTGGAGTTTGTTTGGTCTCTTAAGTGTCTGCTTGAGGTTCCTCCCAAAAACATGCTGAGTGTTTCCACCTCAGGCTTGAGAAGTATGGCATCAGAGTTCTCCCAAACTTGAACAGAGTTGTGAGCAGTAACTCAGACTCTAGGTAGTGCCTGTCAGGGAAGAGTCATGTAGACCAAGTGCAGTATGCAACAGTGGTTTGCAGTATCCTCAGACTTGGAAAACTCAGGTAGACTGCATGCTGTCATGACAAGATTGAGTAAAATTCGGCTTTAGGTGACTTGGCGACATTCACTAATGTCACAAAAACTGGCATGTGTATTTACAGGTGTGACAACCGGGATGAGGACCTGTCTTATTCCAACCTAACCCACAGACCCATGCAGGCTGGTATCCAGGATATAAAACAAAGCAACCTGCCAAAGTTAACTAAAAATTGATTTACTGAATATAGGCTCATGACAAGATATCCAGTGTATCCAGAAGATAAGATGGAAAGGCAGTCCAGCGAAGCCTGGGCTTTGGATGTCGAAACTATAACTTAGTGTTACAACAGACTAGAAACTGTGGTGAGGGAGAGCCTTCTGAAGATAATGAGAGATATATCATCAGAAGCAGTCATTAGCTCATGGCAATCAGACTTTTGTGAGATAGGGCAGCATTCATAAGTTCAGACTATCCTCACAGCATAAGGGTCACCCAATCTAGGGATCCAGACTTAGTCAGTGACTCAAACAAAACATGCTGGAGAGACAGATATGTGTCTCAGAGACTGCCCTTTCTTTGGAACAGGCTTCCTATTCTTGTTAAGCAGAACCCTTCCCTGACCCTCTTCAAATGCACGGGTCAATGGATGGGGAAACTCAAATACACACCTGGGGTCGTGCCTATATCCCTTATGGACAGGGGCAATAGGTTAAGATACTCAATGCACAGGCACAAATCCATGCCATCCTCTTTTCCCTAGGACCTATATATTAGGTAAAATAAAATTATATTGGTTAGGCTTGTAAGGGCTCTTAAGCCAATAGCCTAGTAATCTCCTATGAACCTATAAAAAGGCAGTGAAGACAGTGTACAGTTTACAAAAAGGAGAAGTTATGACAGGCTCAAATCAGACACATGGATCTATAGTATTGATACAAAGTTCTGGGAACTCTAAGAATATACTAGTTATTGATGAGTCCTTGATATGGAAGTTAAGTACATATACAATTTTGCTTTGTCAGAACTTAGCGATCATAATAGGCCTGCAAGAATTCAACATCACAGTTATTACAACTAGGCTAAACAGATTTCAGAACAGCTTTGACATTATAATTGCTCATGTCAGGGGTGAACATTTGAGACAATCAACCTCTCAAATAAGAGAAAACCCACTTAGTTAGAAAGGTTTCACCTTTACCTCATATAGACCATAATATCAAAATAAAATTCTAGATTTTAACTAGTGATTAAAAACCTGGTGCCATGGTAAAGTTTAATATTGCTTGATGGTCTAGATAGAAGGGTGAAAGATTGTTTTACTAACAGTAAGCTGCCTTTTTTCCTCAGGCGAGTGAATGTACAGAATAAGAAACTTTTTATTCCATAGTCTCTTTTTTTGGACCTTCATAAATTCCACACAAAAACATGACATAACATAACCACAAAATAAAAACAGAATGGAATAGTAGCATTATGAAAAACAAAATCAAAATGGGCATTCTTGAGATTTTTTTCTGCTAAGAGGATAAAGAGTTCTACACTACTACAGAAACTTAGTTTAAACATATCACATGGATTCCGTGTATTCTAGAGTTTTTTTTGTTGCATTATTGCTGGCCTCTTGAAGCTGGTGGCAATGTATTTATATGTGTGAAGAATCACTTGATACAAGAATTCATGGCACCAAAGCAGAAGTAAAACTTAATAATAATCTAAAACCTTGACGTAAAATGCAATATCATGGAAGATAAAATTCTTTGACAAATACTAACCTCAGGACTTTCTTAGTATGCTTAAATACGTAAATATTAAGGAAAATTCAATGCCTGTGAAAGATTTGCATTGCTTACATACTGATATACACATAACTATGTCAATATATTGACCACACCCTCTAAAATAATTTTGAGTAATTAGTCCAAAATCCTACAAAGAGGTATAATTGCTTAGATACTATATCAGCAAGCGCTGTCTCCACCTGCTGCAGTGCTTAAATCAATCCCTCCTTAATTAACACTGCTCATGACATTGTTATTATAAAATAAAAAAATGGGCACTAACTCAGTCAAAAATAAAACATCCTTTCTAGATTTTTAATAATTCAGTAATACCGCATGTTTGCAAGCCTTCAATAATAAAATGCTATGTTTTATTAACCTAGCTAATAACAGAGAGCACCACTGTACTAGAATAAAGAGCAATAGATGGCTTACAGATTCATCTAGAAATGAGCTGCTGCTCAACACCTTTACTTACAAGCTCCTTAATATTAGATACTGCCTACCTTTAAAGACAGACTCTTTAATAAGGATTGTAATTTTACACTTAGAAATATAGACTGCACTCATTTAGCCAGATCCTCATACAAATTAACCATATGTGAAAAAATCCTTCTGTAAAAATGTACCAATAACACAATTAAACATACCTTCTAGTTTCACACTACAACTAAAATAGATATCTGATAAAATAGTGCTTCACAGATATGGTCTAGAAAGCACCTACTGGAGAATGAAGAATTATATACTCCATAAACTGGTTAAATACTAATTTATCTCTTATCATATTCATTGAAATGCTTCTTTGGAATTGAATTGCAAATGCATTTGCTCTATCAATAATTAACTGCTCCTACCTGAAAATTCAAAATAATCTGTTCCTAAGTGAAAATTCAATATTGTGTTATTTACAGGACTATCTTACTATCAATGCCTATCTAAATTTATTTGCATATAGGTCTACATTCTGTTGTAGGTTTAATTGTATTGGCTGGGCTTTTTGGCCTGAATTATGACTGAAAAGGGTCCTTGGACCAGTTCACTTAACTTCTTCTTTTTCTTTCAGCTGTTCCTATTTTAACGAAAGGTAAATAAATTAGTAAAAATAAATACAATGCAGTAGCTAAAAAATAATACCTAAAACTAACTAACTAAATAATACCCCAAATGGTCAAAATAAAAGTGTGAAATATATAATGATGTTTACAATATCATTACTAGCGATATCTAAAATGTCATACCTCAGCACCATAAATATACAGAGGTCAATAAAACCAGCCCTTTATGGTATAACTACAAAATCAATAATGTTTACAATAAAACAACTTAACACATATACTTCAACACATATCTATCTCTTTATAATCTGATTATGTAACCAAAAATGCTAACAAATCTTATCAAATCATCCAGATCAGATATAAATTCAATCTAATAGGAAAGGCTGGGGGTGATAGCAAACTATGTTAGAAAAATTGTTCCAGTTTATAAAATGATGGCATGCAAATGTTTATAAATTATTGTCCTGTTACCTTATCTTCTTTTTCCAAGATCATAGAGAAGCTCTTATTTGTTCTTCATATGTAGAACATGGAATTTAACAATGTATTAGATGGTTTCCAACATGGCTTTTGATGACATTGTTTAACTACTTCTTTGAAAAGTGTGAAAAGTATTGTTCTTGGTGACCAAAATTGGATACAGAAATGACTAAGAAGAGGTGAACTGAAACAAAAAGATGAAAGGCTAATAATGGCTGCTCAGGGCAGTGGTCTATGTACACACTGGTTTACAAAATCATTTAAAAAGGTAGGAAAACCAGACAAAAGCAGGTTCTATAAAAAATAACTGGAAGTGTTACACATCTTGTTGCTGGGTGTGATCCACTCATGGCAGAGGACCCATATACTGAAAGGAACAATGATTTTATTTTTTATTTTATTTATTTTTTTATTTATCATTTGTTGACCGGGAAAGTCCGACTAGGTTCCACAGAGCCTGTTTTCAGCGGAGGCCCGGGGAGAAATGCTCCAGATGATATGGTAAGACTTGTTGCACTGTAGACTGTGCAAATACTACAATATTCAAGAAGCTGAGAAGCAAAGGAAACATGAACCAAAAAACGTTATAAAGAATTATGAAGTATATGTCACATGGAATCCCTCATTACCAACAACTTAAAAATAAATATGAGAAAAACAGGTATATGACAATCTGTGAAAAAAAGGCAAATGTAGCCTTTATAGTCAAAATTCCTATACCTAGTGATTTCAGTGTCTTATATACAGAGAGATACAAACTCATTAAATATCAGGATTTGCAGTCAGAAATGAGAGCAATGTGAAAGAAAGATACACAGACAGTTCCAATAATTCCAGGAATAAAGTACTTAATAAAACAGAAATCACAGTCATACTTAACATGTTATTAATAAATTTAACCTCATGAATTTCAAAAAGAAGCAATTCTAGCCACATTGTGGATAGTGAGAACAGCATACTTAGCTAACATCAAAGAATAATTTCATGACCTTTAATTATACCTTGATTTAGGAATGGCGCCCATCCCTGTCATGGTATCAAAAAATACTAGACTTGGAGAAAATGAAACCATAAAAAGCATTTTAATACAGTTTATTTATCATGCATACTGTACCCCTTTCAAAAAAAGAAGTTGAAAGGAGAAGAGCAATCTTTGAGATTTGCTCTTCTTCTGGACTTTCAGTCCTTTTTTGATATGTCATCACTCATTTCAGTAGGGAGCCATCTTTATCACAAATTTTACTAAAGATTGTTCTTTTCTATCCACTCCTCTTCTGACTGACTTTTTAATTTGCATTTGCTTTCCTGTAAAGTCCAAACAGAACTTAATCTTAAAAGGCCTGCATCAAATTCTTAGTTTGGGTTCACACATTCTATCCTTTACGGGGTGGATATGCATCAACTAGAGCCATTTTTTCTTAAATGTAAAAGCTATTTTTTCTTCATATCTCCTGCCTAACTCCATATACACAACTAGTTTTCATTGTTTTATCTATTAACTCCCACCTGTAAAAGGGCCACCCATCTCTGTCACAGTAAATCTGATAATTATCAAATTGTGACACTTCTTGGGATGCCCCATCAGCTGAAGCAGTGCAATTTGCACTGTTTTATAACAAATTTTATTAGAGATCCACAAATGTAAAATCTCATGCAAAACGTTAATGCTATTATTAAGTCTAGTTACTGTCCACATGAGATAGATAGTGAGTAGTGATACAGACACCATGCAGAGACAAAACGTGTGTATCTGTATATACCAAAGCGAAAAACAGAAAAAAAGACAATGATCCTCCAAGCACAGGTAACCTTAAGTCCTAAAGCCAACAGCCGAAACAAAAAGTCTTCCTTAACGCAGAGTTTATTGCTTAAAAAATACCAGCGTTTTCGCCACTTACACTAAAGCAGCTTCATCAGAGATACAACTGCCACCAGTATGAAACCAAAATTTGCTTTGAGTTTCATTACTACCTTTAATGTAAATTCTCAAGCGATATGGTCAATTATACATAAGAATTGGCATTTTATTGCTGAGAATACCCTTCTGAGTGAAAAAATAGGTGCATCACCATGTGTCGTATACAAAAGAGCACATAATTTGAAAGAACTACTGCAAAGGAATTTACCTCAAACACAATTTAGCAGACAGAAAGGTATGTCGATCTGTGGCTGTTGTAACTGGTGTAAAGTAGTAAGATCTGGCAATTCTTTTACTGTTAGAAACAAAAAACATTACATCCATTGTAAGTTAAATTGTGAGTCCAAATCTATTATTTACATAGCATTATGCAATTGTTGTCCAGCCTTCTACATAGGGAAGACTGATCGTAAGGCTCGAGAGAGGTTTTATCAACACTCTTATGCTATTAAAAAGAGCCTTAACGACAATGCATTAGCTAAACATATTAGTAACAATCTTGGACATAGTTTTTCATTTATGGGGATTGACCAGGTCCCTATTAGTATTAGAGGGGGCCCTTTCTCTTTACTATTAGAGAACCGAGAACTAGAGTGGCAGTTAAAGTTAGATGCCTTTAGGTCACCTGGTTTAAACGAAAACTGCAATATTTCAGCAGTTTTAAAACTTAGGAGTTACTTTAGATAGATGTTATTGTATTACTAAGGAGTAACTTTTTAGTTTATTATATATTTTCTAACACATTTGTCATTCCAAGTTTTTTTATATACATGTCTTTTTAAATTTAAAGTATTTATACATGTAGACATTACTTGTACTACCTGGTGTTATTTTTTAGCACTTTTGTAGTAACAATATTTAGTTACTAATAATATTTATATGATTTTAGAACATTTTATAAAGGATTATAAATTGTGCTTTCATATTAGGAAATGATCTTTTGTAATAATAACATTTTGGTACTACTAATAACATATATATGACTTCAGTACATCCTGTTTTTATAAATATTGGCAATTTTCACTTTTATAGTAGGAAATGACGTTTTGTAGCAGCATTTCCTGTGTACTTAAAAGGTGGTGTATTAACTGCTTGTATTTGTATCTCTGATGAAGCTGCTTTAGTGTAAGTGGCGAAAACGCTGGTATTTTTTAAGCAATAAACTCTGCGTTAAGGAAGACTTTTTGTTTCGGCTGTTGGCTTTAGGACTTAAGGTTACCTGTGCTTGGAGGATCAGTATCTGTATATACGAAAGCCCATTCCAAGGAAAAGCACATTCCTCTGTGCAGGCTGGACTGCTGTGTTATACGGAGCTGTACTATGTGACACTGAATAGGAAGAAGAAACAAGGAAACTAGAGCACTAATCAGTGGCTACGGATAGCAATGCTAGGACATGCAATTGTGACAAAAAGGAGGAGGAAAGAATGCAGGAAGGATATGGTTGATTGCACTTAATAAGCATAGCCGGCTCTTTTCAACGCTCTAAATATCTGCTCCGCAATGCTTTATTCTCTTTCTTCTCCACTACATTAGATTGAACGTCTTTCTTTACAAAAACTGGACTCCCCCTCATTTCTACTCTTGTTCCCCCAAACAGCCTACTCTGTGCTGTTAACCAAAACTATTATCTCCACTATATCTGTTTTCCTTAATCATACAACTGACTGAAACTCATTTTCCCTCTCAAGCACGCAACATAGGTCAGCAATGCTCGCCAATTTATCCGCCTCTTAACTTGTACTTTCCCTTATTTCCTCTTACCGTTCTTTTTCTTCTTCTTACATTCCTCCATTCTTCCTTTAGCAGTTTCCTTCCTTATATGGTTTCTTTTCCTGTTTCTTCTTCTGCTTGTTTAAAGGTACCGTTGCCCTGATACACCACATGATGGCTGAAATGGAGTTGCACATGCTGTACGAGTCGCCCTCCTCCTCACATCTCATCCCATCCCAATGCACAATATCCCCTGTCTCAAAAATCAGGGTGGAGACAGCCCATGACCAGGAGCAATATACAGGCTGCAAAGTGAAGCATAAAAAGCAGATAATCATGAAAGTAAGAAATGAGTTACAGAAAAGCTGGGGTGATAATGGGGACTTTATATTGCACTGAATGAAGCCTTCCAGCACAAAATGTGTAAAGTAAAAAAATGAAACTGTACAGGTAAAATACCAGTAAGCTTTCTCATGATGTGTTAAGGAATGAGTCAGTTAGGGACAGATATTGGGTATTATATCCAATCAAATGGCATGAGCTCAAAACATAATTGGTGCAATTTTGGTTGAAAAAGATCATGATTTCAGTATCTTAAAGAATTCCCCTTACTTGAAGGTACCAAGACCAATATCATGGGATACAATAGCAAAAATTCAAACTTTGTTGAGTAAGTCATGGTAAACCTGGAGTAGTAGACATAGTGCTGAGGAAGACAGAAATGTTAAAGTGTATGGAGACAAGGGCTTGTCAGTTAGCAATGATTGTACCTCTGCATGGCCCACTATCAGTCCAGATAAAAGGCTATGGTGAGGAAGGGTGCTGGGTTTAACTAAGAAAAATTTCACAGGCATTGATTGAAAGACTATGGAAGGGAGATAGATAAAAGAGACTAATCATTTATAGGAAGCAATTATAGTGCTGTAAAAAATGAACTACCGGTGCTTGATGGAGATGGAGGAAAGTCAGAAGAGAAAGAGATTGATATGGCAAAAAGTAGAAACTAAGAAAGCACTAAGGGAAAAACAAAACAGCCCATAAAGTATAGAAGAAAATCAGTTTAAAACATAAAAAGTAAGCTAATAGTAATGCGGTCAAGGAAGTCAGGATGAACATGAAAGAATACAAGTGTTCCCTCCCACATTAAATGGACTCTTTACAAATTGTACATCTGTATGTACTACATTTCTACAGTTTCATTTTTGTGGAGTGTACATTGCTATTTTTGGCAAGCTTTAATTCTCATGTTTGAATGTCTATCTTTATTGTATAGATATTTCTCATACTAATTGTGATGTTAAACCTTTTTTAATGTACCCATTAATTTGCACCCAAGTTTGGATTTTTTTCATCTGAATTTTAAAATTGTTTTTTTAAATTTTCTCTTTCCCTTCACTGGTATACTTCTGGACTATGGCTGAAGTGGGTCTATCTTGAATCAGTCCACTACACTAGTCAAAAACATCAATAATTGAATAAAATGAGAACCAGTAAATGACTTGCAAGGGGAATTAAACATGGGAAGAACATATTCTTTAAATATCTAGGGGAAAGAAAAGAAACCGTGAAAGGAAATAGCAAGCTGAAATATGTGATAAAGGGTACAGAAAGACACTAGAGCAAACAGAAATTGTAGGCTAATTGTTTGAATCGGTTGTCACCAAATAAAAGGAACATATGGCCAGCATAAAAGACGAGATAGAAAACAAGCAACCAGTTAGACTGGTGAGGACATAAACAGATTAACCATGCAGGGAAGACAAGATGAGAATGAGAGAATGGACAAATTACCAGTCAGGACAGCTGTCCATGTCTGAGTCATGATAGCTGACCATGTCTGAGCCAGGATAGCTGGCCATGTCCAACGGAGCCTCTAATTCTGATTTTCAAAAGATCCATGGAAAAAGCACAATTGCAAATGGCTGGATGACTGCTACATTGATCTCACTACGTAGGACCAAAGAGAGGGAGGGGGTTACAAAAAGCCAGTCAGCCTGATGGTGATGGCTAGATTTATTACATAAATGAAATAGATGGAAATACTAATTACTTTCTGGTATGGCAGTAATGTCCCAAACAACAGTTAGCAATGGGTGTATGTCAAACCATGTAGTTCTAGTTTAGTTATTGCTGGATAACAGCAATGGATAAAGGTCTGGTAGCAGATAACATATACCTAAACTTCAGTGATGCTTTGATTCTATGTAAACAGGAAGCTGGTTGAAATGTTAAATAGGTGGGTTAAGATAGGTGAAAAGTTAACACAACAGGTGGAAAATCGACTGGAAGGTAGGATAAAGATGGTGATGGTAACTGACACAGTATCAGAAGACATAGAAGTAAAAAGTGCTCTACAGATAACATCAGCTCTTGGCCCTGCATTATCCAATCCATATGCCAGATGTGACTTTAGGAATGAAGATTAGAATGAACTTCCTTGTGGATGACATCACAAGGGTGGATGGGTCAGTGAGAGTTGAGGAAGCATAAAATCTGATCTGAACAATGTACCAGTATTGTCCAATAAATAGCAGCTCATGCTTAATTCAGATAAGTGCAGCTAGGAAAAGACAACACAAAGACAGAATACAAACCTAAAGGAGCAAAACTCCTAACTGCAGAACAGGAAAATGACCTGGTAATAATTACAAAAACAAATCAAAATCAAAAGTGCTATGAAAGGGCATTAGGAATTGACTTCCAAGGACAGTGACATACTCCTCCAGCTGAATCTATTGCAATTGACATCAAAACCTCTAAAGCCAGCAATGAAGGCAGAATTGCAGCAGACACTAAAAACAACCACAAAGCCTTCTATAGTTATATCAAGAATCTCCACAGCAATACCCAGGTTTGCAC